>NC_133774.1:91056327-91115374 GCF_003597395.2 Chelonoidis abingdonii | reverse complement strand
GGCACCAGTTTAATAATCTCGCCTAGGGCACCATAAATCCTAAGGACCCCCCTGTCCCCTTCCCTGTGTGGTTCCTCCCTCGCCCAGCTCACCCCTAGCCTGTCTCCCTTCTCTGTGCACTCTCCAGCCTGGCTTGTTTCTCCCTGCCCCTTCCTGGTGCCCCCCCCCCTAGTCCCACCCCAGTGCACACTCCCTTACCCCATCTGGCCCCTGTGCCCTCAGTCCCACTGCCCTGCCCCACCCCTTTCCTGTGCCCCATCCTGAGCAGCTCCTCCACCCTTTCTCTGTGTCTCTGCCCAGTCCAGGCTCCCCCCAGCACCTCCGCCTTGCCTTTGTCATTCCAGCCCGGCTCCATGTTGGGCTCCTCTGCCCTGTGCCCCCTTGTCCTGCTTCTCCTGGCCATCCCCACCTACGACTTGTGCTTCTGCCTGCTCCACCCCCTAGTTCAGTGGTCCCCAAACTTTTCACAGTTGTGCTCCCCCTTACTCCTGTCTGCGCCCCCCCGGGAGTTAGGGCCAGGAGCGGAGTCGTGGCTCCTGGGGGGGAGGGAGGGTCATGGATAGAGGTAAGGAACCCAAGGTAGGGGTTGAGTCTGGGGCCAGGAGCCATTGCCAGGGGCTGCAGCTAGGGGTGAGGGTTATGCTGGGTGTCGGGGCAAGGTTGGGGCCAGAGCCAGGAGCAGAGCTGTGGCCAGGAGCTGAGACTGGGTGTGAGGCTGGGGCTGCAGCTGGGGGTGGGGCTGCAACAGAGCAGGGGCCGTAGTGAGGCTTGGTGGTGCTCTCTTCCTGGCCCTTGTGGAGGCTGGCCTGGGATCCCCAGTGCCCTCTCAAATGTTTCTCCATGTCCTCTACAACTTGGAGATCACTGCTCTAGTGCATAAAATGGTCAACTTGCTCCTAATATGATGGCTTCTATACATGTAATATTTATGAGGCAGAAATGGGATTTTTTTTTTTTCTAAATTGTCATGTCCAACATTTTGGATCAAATGAAATGTGCAATTGCTTCGGTGCCACTTTTAGGCACCTAAAGTCAAAGTATTTTTAATTAAGTTGCTTTAAATTCTTTAAAAAGGTGTTACTGGTTTGTGTATTGTAAATGCCATATGCTTTCCAAAGCAAGATCACTTGGGAGGATTACATTTTTTATTAAAATAGCAGTACATTGGAAACGTCTGTGCTTTTGAATCGTATTATTTCTTGCTTTATTACTTTCTATTTTGTACTTGGAAAACACATCCTTTATATTGCTCTGAAAGGATATATTGATACCATCAATTATTGTGCTCTGAGAGTCTATGGAGAAATAAGAAATATGCTTTGGTTTGGAAGGATTTTGTATAATCTTTGTCTTGCCTTCTATATCGGTTAAGATAGTTTGTTTAAAAAACAGTGACAAGTGTCTCTTCTTGCTTGTACATGTGACTTTAGCTAGTATAATCCAAAATGGATTTGGTTTTCCTATGGCATTTACCCACACAAAGAAGAACATATTAGTTCCCCAAAAATGTGATCCATCTGAGGGAAACCATTGCTGGCACAGGATATATCAGTATCTGCACCAGAAAACAATAATAAAAGATTGCCAAGCATGAGAGATTCTTATAATGTACAATACTGACAAATATTTTAGGAGAGATTCACAAAAGCTGATGAATAATAAAGGTTTAAATATGTGTACGTATCCATGTAGTTAAAATTTACATACATTTTAACTCAGATCCTTTTGTTCTGGTTGTATATAAAAATAATTGTGAATTTCTAGGAAATTGTCTGTCTTTCTAGATTAGTGAATAAAAAACCACATCCTTTTAAAAAGTATAAGTTGTCACTTCTTTCTTTTAATACCTTACTAAAGAAAATGCTTACTAAAATAAATTCAGGCAGGTTTTTGGATTTCTGGTTTCTGAAGTGTAAATTTTTATGGGATAAGAAGCTTTAAAAAACTTAATATCTCAATTTAAGGCGATATTCTCCCTTTCTAGTCCACATTGTAGACCTTTACTGTGAATTCTATGTATAAAATGAGTACAGAACTCCCACTGTATTACTGGAATTTGTGTGTAATATGAGTTTGGGAAATTCAGCGGAGATCCCTAGTCTGATTTGGGGAGATTTTGCACTTGGATTGGTTGTTGGTATCTAGTAAACATAACAGGTGGTTTCTTCATCTGTAGTTCAAAGATCTATTTCTAAGTTATCCTGTGTGTGCCTTTGGCTTCACTAGTCCTTGTTTTAGAGCTTTTTACAATAATTAGAATGGATAAGCCAACCACAGGGTTAGCCACACAAACTCCATTAACGTCAGAGGGAGTTGTGTGTCTAAATCCCCGATAGGCTTTAAAAATCTCAACCATGTAGTTCATGAAACATGTTCATGAATTAACTTAGAATCATAAAAACATCCATACAGACAATATTTTCCTCTAATCATGCTAGATAGCAAATAAACATCTAGAGATCTACTTAGATATGAACTGTTATAATTTTCAGTGGGTCAAGATAGCTACCAAGTAGAAAATGTCATTAAAGGCTGCTTTATTCACTAAAACTCCCACAATATTTTTATTATAGTCACTTTTTTGGGGAGGTCTCTGTGAGCTAAGATCAAGTGTGAGTAGTCTTTTGGCTTATCCAAGGCCGTGATCAAGTGTCTTGATGTTTTTGGTCTTTTAGCCTCAAGATGAAAACCTTGTCTTTGTCTCTGGGACCTTGAAGTAAAAATATTATCTAAGTTCTATCTTCTCTTATCAGTTTAATATCAAAGCTAGGAAATATACATTAAAATTAAAGACTGTATAAAAATTAACAACTTCATGCTAAATCTGAATACTTCAAGCATCTTGCTGATCTAGGTACTTGTGTAGCCATTATCACTATGGAATCTGAGTTAATTTCTGTAACTCAAATGTAGTGGCCTAAAGGTAGAAAGTATTTGTATGTGTTATACAAAACCAGTGGTTTTCAAACTTTTTTTCTGGGGACCCAGTTGAAGAAAATTGTTGATCCCTGCCAGCCAATGGAGCTGGGGATGAGGGGCTGGGGCAGAGGCGTGGGGTGTGGGGGTGAGGCTGCGGGGTGGGATCGAGAATCAGGGGTTCAGGGTGTTGGAGGGGGCTCAGGGCTAGGGTAGGGGTTTGGGGTGCGGAAGGGGATCAGGGCCTGGGGGTGGAGCCAGGGATGAGGGGTTTGGGGTTCAGAAAGGGGTTCTGGCTTTTGGGGGGAGTGGGTTCGGGGCTGGGGCAGGGCGTTGGGGTGCAGGGGAGGTGTGGGCTGTAGCGAGGGATACGGGCTCTGTTGTGAGGACAGGGATGAAGGGTTGGGGGCAGGAGCGGGTTCGGGGCTGGGGCAGGGGATTGGGGTGCGGACTTATCTCCAGTGGCTCCCGGTCAGCAGACCAGCCGGGTTGCAGAGGGAGGTTTCCTGCCTGTTCTGGCACCACAGACTGCGCTGCGCGCCAGAAGTGGCCAGCAGCAGGTCCGGCTCCTAGGCAGAGGTGTGGAAGTGGCTTCACGTGACTCTCGCCTGCAAGCACCGCATTTCACCTCCCCCAATTTTGATTGGCTGGATCCCGGCCAATGGGAGTGTGGAGCCAGTGCTCAGGAGGGGGCAGCGCATGGAGTACTGTGGCCCCCCTGCGTAGAAGCCAGACCTGCTGCTGGCCACTTCCCGGGTGCAGCACAGTTTTGGAAAAGGTAGGCACTAGCCTGCCTTAGCTGGGCAGTACCGCCAACGGGACTTTCAACGTTCTGGTTGGTGGTGCTGACCAGAGCAAGGTGACCTCGTACCTTACATGCTGCGACCCAGTAGCAGGTCGCAACTCACTGTTTGGAAAACACTGTTATGCACTATAATGCAGTGGTCCCCAACGCGGCGCCTGCGGGGGCATCTCGCATCCTGGCCCCCAGGAGAGCACCCACTGAAATGCCACCGAATTTCAGCAGCATTTCGGCGGGGATGCCTCTTGATGACTACGTTTGTTGGTGACAAGTGATGTCATCGAGAGACATTGCTCCCGAATTTCGGCGGGGGGGCAAACGTAAAACAATCACCATATTTCCGTACCCACAAGAAGACTGCTTTAAAATTGCAGAACGACAGAGCGATAAGGGGAAATTTGGCAATGATAAATGTGAAGTTCCTACATCCAGGGAAAGGAAATGACTAACTAGGGTACAAAATGAGTGGGAAGAGGTATAACAAAGCAGTCATAGCCATCACACTAAAGCCAGTTTAATTTTCATTTTGTCTCCCTAATACTGTCCATTTTCATGAAGTGAATGCTATAGTGGTCAGAGGAAAAGGTATTGAATTGGACTTTAGTGAGGAAGTGGTGGACCACAAGAGCTTGTCTTTTTTTTTTTTTAAGAGTTGTCTACAATAAGAAAATATTTCAGATCTATTGCTTTGGAGTACCTACCTCATAGCCATCTGTGTGGCTTAATTAAGAATTCTAGGGCTTCTATTTTTACAAATTTTCAGTGCTTACTTTTGGCTATCTTTGAATTGTACTTGTACAGATATAAGCAAAAAAAAAGTTGTTCAGAAATTAAATAAACCAAAAGATTAAAACATGCTTATTTTTTTACAAAAAAATTTCACACACTGCATACCCAAACAAAACCACTTACAACTTGCTTTGTGCATGCCCAAGAAGTGAACCACAGAGAACGTGAAATGAAAGTGATTATAGACTAATATAGCAAATAGTGAGAATTGGATCTGGGTTCTGTTGAAAGTCTGGCTTGTTTGTTTTTTTGTGGTGTTGTAGCATCTAGGAGCTTACAATCTAAGTAGAGTTTTTAAATAAATTTTACTACTTTCTGGTTGCTTGCTTGTTTTCTCTCTTCCCACTGTTTGCCTGTTAAATTCAAATCTTGGAAAATTGCTTTGTATTGATCATGGGTTTTCTGTTTAGCTAGAAACCAGGCATGAAATTCTGGCCCACTTGAAATTAATGCCAAAACTCCCACTGAATTTATAGGGCCAGAATTTCACTTCAGATTTTTGATAATCGATGACTGGCAAGTGCTTGGAGCAGCTGTTATGAAGATTGGTATAGAAACATAATGCATTATAAATTATTTGTCCTCTGTTATACAATGTATCAGTGCTTTCTCTGTAATTAATACACAGGATCATCTAAATTCTCAGGCTTTTGCTGTTATTACCAGGCCACAGAATGTCTTTATACAGCATGCTATAATCTCATCTTGACATATGTATTCTCTGTATATACATATTGTTTACACAAGTGTAGTTATTGTATGTCACTGTGTAAAATTTGGGCTGTTACAGGAAATAACAAAGCTGAGGCAAAACATTTGTTCCATTTCTCCTTGACTGTTTATGATGAACCAAACCATAAGTGATAATGTTTTGCTTTTTATACCACTCAGATTTGTTGTAAGCACAGGTATTATGTAGCTCTCTTGTACTGATCCTCTTTACAAACATTTTATATAGTTTCCACATCAATTTTAACTTTACTACATAATTCTCTGTGGATGTCCAATGGACAAAACTTTACTGAAATTAATGTAGCTGTGCCTGTTTACGTAAGCAGAAAATTTGGCCCTGTACCTGAAATATTATTTACACATATCTAAGACCTATAAACTAAGTACTATATAACAAAATCATCTGTGTTCAGAGAGTCTCGCAGGATGCCAGGAACTGTAAAATGCATATAGGTACAATAACACAATACATTTCTTGCTTGAGTCTTTCCATTCTTGTATCTGGAAATTCTAGAGGCACTGTAAGAAAATCTAGCCTCTGCCTGTTAGTGATCCAGGTCCCCCTTAACACATGAAAAAGTCTCCAGAGCAACGGGGATCTTTTAGGAACTAAGGTCATCAGAACTTTGTAGGTGAGGAGGAAAATCTACCATGAATGTGTGCCATATTGTGGCCCATACCTGAGAAACCATTCCCCCACGCGGCTAATATCTTCAAATACTGACTGTCTCAAACTTCCCATTTTTGAGCAATTTAACTGAGAAGCTTGCTGAAGCTTGACTCTAACTCCACCTATATACAGTTAATGTTCTGGACTCCTCCCATTTAAGCTCCACGCCAGTACATTGGTGCTGTTGTTATTGGACGATCCTTTCATGACTGGACAAGAAGCAGATACTCCTATTTATATTGCTGGACCTCTCTGCTGTATTTGATATTATCAAACATGGAATTCTGTGGTCAGTTTTCAGAGTTGTCCAGTGGTTAGCAGAACTATGCTGATGTGGCTTCATTCATTCCTCTCAGACTTCACATAGAGAGTTATGATGGACACCTTGTCCTCCACCTCCAGAAGTGTTACTTGTGGAATCCTACTAGGATAAATTCCCTTCCCTGTCTTTCTTGTGTGCATGCTCTCTCTCCTGCTTTTTTTTTCTGTCTCTGAAGCACCCAAGGCATGTTGAGGCAGTATGGAATGAAATGCCAGCAATATGCTGATGGCATACAGCTTTGTATCACTTTCATATCAGATACAGAGAGCATCACCCTGCACCTGTCTGATGGCTGATAGCAGCAAGTGGTTGAAGAGGAGCTAGTAGAAGCTGAATATCTGAATAGATGTGGTGGTGATGGTGAGGAAAAGGAAGCACTTTAAAGAAGTCACCCTGTCTTAACAATGAGGGTGTCCGCCCTCAAATTTTCAAGGAATTCCACAGCCTTGCTTCTGGATAACTTAATCACATAAGTAAAAAAATGCCCTTTTTCATGTATGGCTGGAATGAGGAGACCACCACCTCCTGTCAAAGCCAAACATAACCTCAGTGATCCACAGATATGTGACCTTGAGAGTTGATTGTTGTAATTCTCTGAACATCAGGATGTTACCAAAAACCCGCAAAAAAGCTACCTTTTGGTTCAGAATGTAGCAGCCTGTCTCTGTGTAAAACAAGCTAGCATGAGGACATCACCCCAGTGCTCTGTCTTCACCATCTCCCAGTTAAATACCGGGTCAAGTTTAACGTTTCAGTTCTGCTCATCAGAATCCCAGGGTTGTCTCAAGTTACTTGAGGGACCACCTCACTCTGTGGGATCATGCCTTCCAATGGCATCCACATTCCCCTGGAAAAAGTGAAGTGTCCTTGAGAGAGAGTCATGCACAGAAAACAGTGCTTTCTCTATGATTGGCCCATGTAGCTGGAACTAACCCATGGAAGATATCAGGATGACTCTGAATCTCCTCATCTTCAGAACAAAATGTAGAACCTATTTCTTTGACCAGACTTCCTACAATAGCATCATATTTAAAAAACCAAAGACCCATATATACCAAATAAACTAAAGCCAGTCCTTGAGAGGAAGATGGAGACTGTGGTGGTGGGGATGGGGAAGGGGAAGAGAGAGAGTTTTAATGTGTACACTTTATAATTTTTGGAAGATGCTCAAACCCTTGCTCAAGTGATGGAGAGGGGCAAGACAAAAGCAATATACATTCACCTTATTTACTTATAAGAGGAACTATTATTATATTAAATTTTGATTATAAGAGCATATATAGAACTCTAAGATTTTTGAGATGTGTAATAATATATGTCAACCTCAATTAACAGAAACCTCTTAACCTAAATCTCTACGTTTTTCTTTGCTTCATTGAAACATGTGACCACCTTGCATCTGAGATTTTATGTCCTAAAATAATAATTTTTGTAAAAATGATTTAAATTGATTTAATTTTCATTCAAATGAACTTTACACATACTTTAATTGAGTTTTACTGGTACAGTGCTTTGGTTCCTCCTAACCTTGCTGTGTGTAACAACTAATTACATAGTTATAAATCCTCTAATTAAACATTACCTTTTGTTTGTGTGCACTGAACTACAATGTTAGTTTTACTATTGTAGGATTTTCTATGGTTCATATCACCACAGTATCTGAGAATTTCAGAGGCATTAATACGTTCATCATAATGTCCCTGTGAGCTAGGTATTATCATTCTCACATTATAGGTGGAGAATTGAGGTACAGAGATTAAGATACTTGCCAAAAGTCGTCCAGAAAGTTTGTGGTAGAGTCAGGAACAAAACCCAGATTATGTGAGTCCCAATGTAGTCCATTAATCATAAAATCAGTATTGGCACAATAGCATATAGAACCTTTTGTCTTTCATGGTTGTATTTGGAGTAGGCTTCAAGCCAAGGTACTGTACAAAGAAAGTGATCACAGCTCTGGTAGCTCTCCTACAATTCATAAACAAGGACCATCCTCCATACTTCTGGATGTGTCTGTGGCATTTGTTATCAATATTGACTAAATACGCTTGTTCTGTCTCTAATATTCTGTTTATTTTTAAATAGAAGACACTTCGTATTATGGTAATGTATCTAGTTAAACAGATCAAACTAGGGTGGGGTAAAATGTTGAAGCCAATTTGGCTTCAACATCGAGCCAGATTTGCATTGGAATTGACTTGTGTAGGTCCCTATACTTGTACAAAGGTGTATTTATTTCATTGTGACTCTGCATGGGCTTAAGAGTCTGCTAGCGGATTCCATGCAAGTTTGAGTTCTAAAAGAGCTAAATGTACATATAGCTTGCCTGAGTGGGTAACTAAGATGGTGTGCAGCACGATAACTGTTTGCAAATATTTGAAGCATGTGATAATCGAGGAGGGTACAAGAGGCTGTAACTAGCAGTAATGGAATTAAATGAGAGAAAAGCAGGGAAAACTTCTCCCATGTGGAAATACTTGCAGGAGGGAGTTTGGGAAAGGAAATTCAGTGAGGAATTTTGAGTGTCCTCCTAAATGTTCTCTGAGCATGGAGTTAGATGTAGTTACACCCAGTGTAAAATGAGCTGCCGTTCCATCCTCCCAGCTCTTTGTAATTACTTGGATCCTCTGAAGGAAAAGGCCTTATGTGTTAACTTTGGGTTCCATGGCATGATAAAAGGTCCGTGTTAAAGGGGATCATGAGACATGCAATCAGGGCTTCCACTTGCTCTAGCTGTCCCCCAAACACCCCTTGGCCAGGGGAGAAGGCCCAATGCTATGATACCTTGTTTTCTGGGTAATTTTCCTGGTGGTAGTATGGGGCGCAATGTAGTCCCTTCTTGGCCTTCCCCTTCCCCTTGGGATACCAATCTAACAGAGAGAGTACTCCACGGGCTCCCACAAAAGAGGGAAGGAGTAATAGAGAAATCTGATCCTGACCGCTATTTTGCACAGACAGTGGGAGATCCACATACAAATCTCTTTGAGATGTTCTAGTGAGGTATATACGGCTGTGAAACAATATCCCAAGGGATGCCTCAACACTTCAGATATAAAAATAAACTGGACAGATGTTATTGAGAACATTCCTACATTGGTAGAGAATGGGCTAGTTGTCCTAATGGTTCCCCACCTTCTCTAATTTCTAATCCTCAAAATATTTTATTTATTTAGTTCAATTTTTAAAAGACTGAGTAATAGAGATGTAAAGTAGTAATCTTTGATATGAAAACAAAGCTAACCACCAAATAAATTTTGACAAATAAGACTAGAATGCTCACAAATGCAGAGCTCATTCTGAGCAAGCCTACCCTAGAGAAGCTGCACTAAGAGTTTGAGCCGAGGTTTTCAATTTCTTGTCTCTAATGTTTATTACTATATATTCAAAAAATGGACAGAAATAGAACATGCTAGAAAATATTCAGTTACAACAAAGAAAACATCAGTGAGCTAAATGATTTTGTACAATTTGAATGTTGTCTCAATCACTATATTGTAAAAACAAAATATGTATTGGTTCAAAACTTTCATGAAGAACTTCTGTCTTTTGTTGCTACAGATGTTGATGCATTTTATGTTTTTCTTCCTTGAATTGGTATTTGCATATTTTCCAGTGAGAAGACCTTTTGTTTGCCATAAGAAGGCTATTATCCAGAATGTTAATGGATTTCCAGCTTTTAAGAGGTAATGATATACCTTGAGTATCTAACTATACATTTGAAAAATCTCCATGAGCCAATCTCAAAGGAATACTTAGAATGCACTCCTGGTAAATTGGCTCATTTTCTTGTAATTTACTAGAAGTGCTGATATGCAAGCGGTTGTAATATAAAAAGTACATTAATCCCTGGAGTTACATTGTGTATATTAAATTATTACTCTCAAAGTATAAAACATACGAGGCCATTTAGCCGTCTTTCATACTTGGTTACTTAGAATCACAGTAGAAAAATAATCTCCATCATTTCAAGCAAGAAATTTATAAATGATATGTTTAGCATCTTAAAAACAAGATATGCTGTAATAAAGTAAGTTTTTGATCTTGCATAAAAACTTGTAGTTTTCAAAGGGTTGCCAGTGAAAAGAAAGTGCTGTTAAGGAAGCTATATCATTAAAGCCATTTCCTTTAGTTAACAAACTAATATTTTGAGAAATCTGTTCACTTGGACATCTTCTGTGATTGTCATATAGATTAGACTGCTTGCTGTTCTAGCTGCCAGATCTTGAAATCTTTTCTTAAGGAATATGCTCATACCTCAGTATAAACAAAGGAATTCATTATTTGACCATAGAAATTGTAATAACTACAGCACAGGTATTTGTATTAACTTCTAGATACATCCATTCAGAACACTTGTTTAAAATGTTCTTTGATTGTTTTCCCTTCTACAGAGTAAGAGCGAAGTGGTGGAACTGCAACTCACTACACTAACTTATATGAACCAACCGTATTTATGCCACTGGGAGGCTGAAAGTCCTGGAAACATGTTGTGTAAGAAATGACAGAGAATTTGCAAAGCCTTTGCCTAGCAAATTGGAACATGGAGATGAAGCTAGATCCTGCTAAGGATGACCTACCCCTAATGGCCAACACACGCCACATGCTCGTAAAGCATTATGTATTGGACTTAGATGTGGATTTTAAAAGCCAAGTTATTGAAGGCACCATAGTTCTCTTTTTTGAGCCTGGGAGCAGATGCAAAAAAGGAGGCAGTGCTGGGGAAGAAGCCTGCCTTTCACAGTCATATGAAACATGCAAAATTAGGGCATCTGAACCTTGTCACAGTCCTGTGACAAATGTAAGTGCCCGCTCATCTAAAACAGAATATAATGATTTTGCAGTCTGTGCTAAAGGTGAAAAAGATACTTCTGATAAAAATGGTAACCATAGCAACGGGGAACAGGCTTCTGGGATTTCTAGTTCAAAGAACTGCTATGACATAGAGAATCATGGGAGTGAAGATTTTTTGCTGGTATTGGACTGCTGTGATTTATCTGTGTTAAAGGTCGAGGAGGTAGATGTTGCTGCTGTGCCAGGTATTGAAAAATTTACAAGGTCTGCCAAGCTAACTGATGCTGAAGAGCTGAGAAATCTTAGGAATCAGATTGTACATGAACTTGTGACTTTACCTGCAGATCATTGGAGGGAACAGCTATACTATTACACCCGCTGCAGCCAGGCGCCTGGTTGTGGAGAGCTACTGTTTTCCACTGGCCCTTGGAGCCTGATGATAAGGAAAGCAGAGGTTCAAGCACCAAGAGACTTCCCTCATGCAATAAGGATATGGTACAAAACAAAGCCAGAGGGAAGATCAGTTACATGGACCACAGACCAGAGTAGCAGGTATGTAACTATTGGCTCTACAGCTGTACACGTGTTCATTTTATACGTGGAGAGAGAAGAATTCAGAGTGATGCATTAAATGGGAGTAATTATGCAAAGAAGATAAACATTCATTTTCACTGCTTTCTTTTCATCCTTAGTCTGAATTCTACTGGATTACAGTAAAGCAGGCAAACTGAAGGGCAGACAAAACCCTAACAAGATTACATTCCTTAATCCTAGATCAAATGATTGCCTTTATTTAGTTTGCATGTTCAGGGCTGGAAGTAATGGATTGGGTTGCGTGTCGGGTAAGGTGTATGTGTCGGGGGGGGGCGAGAGGGGAGGGGTAGAGAGTGGGTTGAGGTAGTTGTGGAGAAAGAAAATATAAATGAAAGATACTTTCGCTTTAGTATTCTGGGTTGATTTTCCTTCCTAGCATAAGAAACTGATCATATAATATAACAATTGGTATTTGTAATACTGAATAGAATATCTCACAAACTAACCTTTTGTCATTTACTAATTCTGTATTGTGTTTATAGTTAGAATCTTTTCCTGTTTAGTCTCTCTTAACCAACTTTTAAAATCTCCTTTGTGCATAAAATAAAATACATTGCTGATGGCAAGTAAATTGTGAGTTGCAATTTGAGTGGAGGGTTGGTTATTGTATAGCATTGTAAATATATATGATATAGAGCATTTAAAGTTAGGTTTACAGTCACATGAACTGTAACTTCATTGGGTCATGATATTTAAATTGGATTTCAATAGCTTATTGGATTCCTCAGTGGAGATAGTTGAGAAATAACAACAAATCTACTGTGCCATCACGTTTGACAGTGTTAGGGAACCAGGTTCCGTAAACTCTTGTCACTCTTCCACAAAACAGAAACTGAGCTGTCATTCAGTCTCAGCCACGCTAGTGGAAATTGAGTCACTTCACTGAAGTCAGAATTTGGCCCTCTAGTTGTGCATAAAGCACTTGGATAATTTTAATACTGAACCTCTACTCAAGCTTTAAGCAAAGAGTGTTGTTTTTTCATGTTTGTTACTAATCAGTAGATATTTTTGGTCCTGAAGAAATATTCATTTGATGTGGGATTTTTTTATTCAGTGAGGGCATGCATTTTTTACCATTGCACTGAGTGAAGCACGAGGAGGTTGAGTTGCCTGTAATCATACGAGTATGTCAGTGGCTCTCTATCCTTCATTTTAGTTTTTATAACTTTCTGGACACCAGCTGGCATCAGACTTTTTTACAAGGTGTTTTTTGATGGTTATTTCAGGTTAATGTTTTGAACACTTGGGAAATTTTTATAGATTAAATCACTAACTACTCTTAGTTTTAAATCTTTTTTCCCCATTTGATTCCTAGGGATAGTATTGATGTTTTTGCTGCTTATCTTAGAAGCAGCCCATGGGAGTTGCACAGAAGTGTGCAGGCTTTTATGCTTCTGTAGAGTAGAAAAGACAAGACTATGTGGTGATCATTATATCAGAAAGTTTGATGGAAACAATCTGTTGTAGCTTTGTTTTCTGTCTCTTGTAGGTTGATTTTTTTAATTGCTGTATTCCAGAAATTCTTTCCTATCACAAGTTTTCAGATCACAGACAGGTACTAGAATCCTTATTTTCAGAGGTTGTGAAATGAGATTTACAGATTATACATCTGTAAATACAGGGATTAACTCCTTTCCACACCATACAGAAATTTTGTCATTATTTATTTTTTCTTTGTTTTCATTTAAAAAATAAAATCAATTAATAGTATATGGGGATGGGGGAGTGATGTTATAGTGTTTTATTACTTCTACAATGCCACATATGTGAATGATGCTGTATAGGCAGACACAATGTCAATCCTTTCTCCAAAGTGTTTACAGTCTTGGGTTCCAATCTTCCAAAAAAATTGCTCAAATGAATATGACGGAACAGACATTCTGTAGGCATTTCAAATGCATTATCTTCTAGTTTGTTTGTACAATGCTTTGAAGATGTAGTATTCAATAAATATTATATCACGTTTTTATTTTATTTTTGTAGATACTTCTGTTTGTTTTGATTCACAAAAATCTATTTAAGCAGTGTGATTATGATTAGTGGCCTGGATTCAGATGAGTATATGCTTAAGGAAATTAAATATGAGCATAATGGGTTGCATTCCTTTTTTCCAAAGCAAGGCCTGAACACATGGAATTTCAGTGATTCACTGTTTAACCCTTTGATACTAGAAAATGCATTAATGCTCACAGTAGGCGCTTCCATCCAGCCCCAGGACATTGGGTTTATATGTTAAAAACAGATGCCTTTTCAAGGCTTCCTACAAAGAACAATAAATTATGGGGCAAAAAAGAGAAGCAGGCTTGCCTTTTTTTGTTCTTGCCTTTTCCCAGAAGTCTGCAACAGTATCCTTATTAAGATAAAAGTATGTATAGAACAAAAAATCACTAGAAGTGTGGGAAGGGTGACAAGGGTCCCAATTCAGTGAGGTCTCCCAAACTTTGAGGATGAGTAGACCCGCTGAAGTCTGTGAGACTACTCATGCACTTAACGTTATGCCCAAGTATTTTGTAGATTTAGGACCTATCAAAATGTCATTTTAGGATTCCAGGCTTATTATTTAAGTAAATTATTCCATATTAAATATACTCAGTTTATGATTTTCACAACTGCCAGCTTTGCAAATTAAACTTGGAGTGTGAAAATCCACACAGGTTCCTTCTGCCTTTACTCATCATCCACTCTAATAAAGAAATTGCAGTTGGAATTTATTTTATAATTTGGTTGATGTATACCTACAACAGAATTCACCTTACTTTCTCAGAGATGTTCTAGCAATAACAGAACTTTATTTTTCGTAATAAAGGAGCAAACAGGACTCTGAATACATACAAGTAACATATTTGCTGAGTCATTTTAGTCAGTTCTCTGACTATAATGACCTTTTAAAATAAAACAAGAATATTCAGCATAATCTCTAGAACAGGGGTTCTCAAACTGTGGGTCGCAACCCCATTTTAATGGGGTCGCCAGCACTGGCTTAGACTTGCTGGGGCCTGGGGCTAACGCCAAAGCCCGAGCCCCACTCCCTGGGACCGAAGCCCAAGCCCTGAGCGGCAGGCTCAGGTTACAGCCCCCCTGCCTGGGGCTGAAGCCCTTGGGCTTTGGCTTTGCTCTCTCATCCCGCCAGGGGCAGTGGGATTCAGGCTTTGGGCCCCCCTGCCCAGGGCAGTGGGGCTTGGGTGAGGCCCAGGCTTCGTTCCCATCTCCTGGGGCTGTAATAATTTTTGTTGTCAGATGGGGGGTCACGGTGCAATGAAGTTTGAGAAACCCTGCTCTAGAACCAAGGGGTTCAAAAAGTTCAAATATCTGGACTTATTTGAACCAAATTTCTGGGTCTTTTGAGATCACTTACAACTAATTTTTATGAAAAGTATTTGACAAAATGTTTTAAAAGCATTCTACCCCTTTTTGTCTGTAAAGCTTGCCACTTTCAGCATAAATCTCTTATTTTAATAATAATTATTAATAAATAATTCAGCTGAGGCTCTTGAGTGCATTACAAATATTAATTGATTCACACAGTTCCTGCTTTGATGTATATAAATTAGTGTTTTCCCTAATTTACAGGTAAGTAAACTGATGTAGAGGGAGATTAAGTGAGTACCTTGAGGTCACAGAAGATGTCTGTGGCAGATCTGGAGATACCTAAGAGTCCTGTTTCCCAGTTGTCTGCTCACATTGTTAGACCGCAGTGCCTCTACCGTAATAAGAGCCAAAGAATTAGTAGAAAAGTGCTTCAGAACCTTTTCAGAACTGAGCAGCTTGCCAGGAGCCTGAAGACTGCATCTAATTTACAAATGGATGTACATGTTACTTTAAGCAGAGATAAATGCATACCGTTTATGTTTACAGAGCACAGTAAATGTACATAGTACTCTACAAAATCTATAGTGAGGAAAAATGTGTTTGAGTTACATCGGAAGGGATGTTAAAAGGGAACAGTAGAACTGCTTCTTTGCAACGGAAGGCTTTAAAGACACAAGCATTATGCGATGCAGGTAGATTGTAAGGTTGGTTGTTGCAGTTGTTCAGATTCATAACGGAAAAGAACTGCTGGCTGGTATTTCCAAAGAGAATGTTTCCAAAAAGCAGCCCTGTTATGTAACTGTGATATCTGTTGTTTGTCAAGCATACTGGCACATAAAGAAATTCAGTAAACTTCTCTCAAGAAATATGCATTAGCACATTGTGAGTCTGTCAATTCTAGATAAATCTTGTCCATCTCGTCTTTTGGGTTCAGCTTGTGATGTGTTTGCAAACATATTTCTGTCCCTTTGAAAGTGTCTGAACCTTTCATCAAATGAACTTTAAAGTCTATCTGGATTTTTCAGCATAGGGATAACTAAAACACTTGGGTTTCTGGAACATCTATTAGGAAATCTAAAAACAGAAAAGACCTTCTGTTTCTTTTCATGACTGCAGCCAAGACCTCTGGTCTTGTGGGAGCTGCAGACAAAGGCCCATGACTAGCTTCTGGTCTCCTGGCATTTGCAGCCAAAGGTCTCTATTCCACTCCTAATTTTAATATTTTAGATACTTGTAAGTAACATATTTCAGCAATTATTATTTTTATCCTTAAATAGTCAAGAAGTAGTTTCTGACCAATTAGACATGTGACATTATCATCAAGGTTCCAAGTTAAAACATTATTGAAATATATGCATACCTCCTAACATTTAAAGTTAATACAGCTGGGGAAGCGGGGGGCGGGGGGGGGACCAGAGTTTTGGTTTCAAAGCGAGCCTGCCCTGCACTTACCCCACAGAGGCAGCGTTGCGGCTCCTGTCCCATGGGGCTGACTGGGCTTGGCCCCTGGTGCGGCGGTCGTAATGCCACTCAGGTTTGGCCCAGTCCCCCTGATGTGGGGAGAGTTGGGTTGCCAAGCCAGATTTGAGTGAGTAGAGCTGCAACTGTATGTGTCAGGGCCCAGGTTTCAAGTCCTGTGTTGGGGAACTGAGCCCAGTCAGGCCTGCAGGATAGGAGTGGCTTCAACTGGGTCAGGGTATTTTGTAGGTCAAAGCGAGTCGGTCCCACAGAACCCAGCACTGTTGAGAGGTCTTTATATGGAGGCAGTATGCACTCAGAACTATAAGCTGTGTTTTGGGACAGTCTGTCTTTAGAATTAAAGCAGACAATATTTTATTGCTTTACATTTACAGCCAGAAAAGAGGATAGAAATTTAATCATTATTTAAAAAAAAACTCAAATTCTGAAGAAAATGAGAGGCTACCATATGGCTGCAGGAATCACTTTGTGGGTTGTGTACCAAATAAAAAAATAGCTATTTTCCATCATTCAGTTAGACTTTGTCATAGTTATAGGCCAGGCTTGGAACAACACTCTGAGTAGAGTTAAAAAATCCAAGAAAGGATATACTGATTTAGATAAAATGGGAGCCAACCTAAACCATGAACCAAAACATGTTGAAAGTTTGGATTGGTTCTGTAAGATATTCCTCCCTACTGGGTTCAAAGTCTGGTTTGTGTCTAATGTGCCCTGGGCTTTTGATGATAGCCCTCAAAATCCAATATGAGGTGCAGCACATCTGGCAGTCACTTACTGGGTAGGTTGCTGTCTTCAAATCTGTCTAATCTAGCCAAGTGTTCATTGTCTGGATCTGCCCATTGTGAATTTTCTGAAAAGGGAGAAGCATTCAGCCACTCAGCTGTTTGTTCCCAAAGAAAGAAGGGGAAGAGGAAGAGATCAGATGGAGTTGGGGAGAGGAAGAAAGAACAAATTAGATTAGAAAGTTCTCTAATATAATTTTACTTGCTCCGATGCTATGCTGAGGGTTTTAGGAATTCACAGTATTTTTGATAATGTTTTCTATGCAAATATTGGAGAGATAAAAATATTTTGAAACTGACCCATTTTTCATTTTTTAAACACTTTGAAACTAAAACAACGTCAGATGGTTATTTAACATAGACACCATGTGACATATCCTGTGTAGATAGCAGTTCCCTGAAGCTGTAAGGGAAGTGCAGAGCCATCATTTCAGGTCAAAATTCTGTTTTTCTGGTCCACTCATCTGCTGGAATTGAGCAGCCCTGACCTAAAGTGAGGAATACTGCCAACTACAAGATACTCTGTAATTGTGTAGCACCATCACACTGCTGACATTTTAACATGTCTCTAATGTATATTAAGTATGGAAAAATAAATAGCAAAAAAGTAAAACATGATTCAGAGGAATAGAAGGAACCCAGTAATGTTTGTTTTTGTTTTTCAAAAAATGTGGACAAAACAGGTTAAAAATTTCATTGAAAGAGGAAAAAATATTTTTGAGTAAATCATGGCAGAGTTTTCCTTTTTGCAAATCTTCTAAACTCTTCTCTCTCTGACATAATGAGACAGTTCAGTGTTCGTTGATACCTCAGTTAGTGCCAACCTGTCAATCAGCTAATCTCCAGGCAATCATGCCATGAATATATGAAGCTGATGTAACTGTTGTTCTGACGTTCCCACTCAAACTTTAATAGGGTTCTGTATGATCTGTTGCTATTTTTATGGCAGATTTGACATATTTGAAGAAATTTGGTTTAGGAATGCTAAGTTAATCAGTATATCCTGGGCTGTCCATAGAGTGGTGTGAGGCCTGGGACAAATCAGCCTCTCTGCTAGTCTCCTTGCCATCCGTCCAGCGTGCGTCCCGTCTGCCCGACCACTGCTCTCCTCCTCACCATCCACCCGCCTGCCTGCCTCCTCACTCCCCTCCCGCTTGCTGCTTGTCTCCCTACCCATCTGCCTGCCTCTTGCCTCCACATTTGCCTCCTCACACCGCTCACCTCCCACCTAACCTCGCCACCCACCTCCTCACCTGAATATTGGGACAAATCACGTCCCAATCATACATCAGCCGGGACGTGGGACAAAGGGCTAAATATCGGGACAGTCCCAATTTTATCGAAGCGCAGGGCATCCCAAAGTGCAGGGCCTGAGGTGGTAGCCCCAAGTCGCCCTACCCAAGGGACAGCTCTGAGTATATCTGAACAAAAATAGCATGAAAACAGTTATGGAAAAAATGGAAACCCTGGATTTACCAAATATTATAACTATTCTCCAACTTTTCGATTTTGTGTGTAATTATCACTATATTTATGTGCCAATTTAATATATAAAATACTTAAAAAGAAGGTAAAGGTATTTGAAAATTAGAAACTGCACATGCACAATATGCTATTTTGTATTTATTTTCCATATTAGTAGCACAGAACTGAGAGCCTGGAGATTAGGTTCTGTTCCCAGTTCCCACTGACCTTCTGTTTGACCTTGTACAAGCCACTTTATTGCTCTGTACCTCTATTTTTTTCTCTCATCCTTTGCTTGTTTTGTATATTTAGATTATAAGCTCTTTGAGGCAGTGTCTAACTCTTACTTTGTGTTTTTACCATGCCTAGCACAATGGGGCCCCAAATTTGGTTGGGATCTCTGAGCACCAACCTAATTAGTTAGTTGTTGTTAATAATAATAATAATAATAATGTATATGTACCAAATTACAGAGCTCCATATATTAACGAGTAGAGAATAGGCTGATATTCAGATAATACTGGAATTCAGATGTCCTAATATCTGTGTGACATTTGGAATATGAGTAAAGGGTCAGATCCTGGGATCTGGGCTTTGTGTTCTCAGTAGAGCCTATGTGTATGTGTGGATGTGGCACAAAAGTGGGGGTAAGATCCCAGACTTTAAGCTGCTGGGTACCAGTCTGGTACCCCAGTGTAAAGGATAGTAGCTTTCAACTGCTATATGTTATGCCAACTGCCTGTGGGCCCAAGGGGTTTTTCAGCAGTTGGGATTCACCAGCATATAGGAACACATATGTTATGCTGGCTACCTGTGGGTCTAAGCAGCTGTTTTGACAGCTGGAATTTGCCAGCAGGTAGACACCCTCTGACCTTTTTGCCAGAGGGTGAAAGTGTGGGTTTGCAGGGAAGCCACTACAGTGGTGCTATACCACTCAAGGAGTTCCTCATGCTGGGAAATCCTCCAAGGGCCTCTTAGGCCAGGTTTGAGGCTGGTTTAGACCATTGGAGCAGAGCAAAACAATCTTAGCAGGGCCAAGGCTCTGGCTAAAAATCTGAATATCCGCATCGCCTTTCTCATAGCAATTCTTTCCTGGAGTACCTGGGCTCTCCTCCTGCAATCCTGTGGTTTTGGTATGGTTTCCATGTACCTGGAACCATCCTCTACTCCTTCTCTTTTCCCTTTGTCCACAGATGCTATAGCTCAGGGGTAGGCAACCTATGGCACGCGTGCCGAAGGCGGCACGTGAGCTGATTTTCAGTGGCACTCACACTGCCTGGGTCCTGGCCACCAGTCCGGGGGACTCTGCACTTTAATTTAATTTTAAATTAAGCTTCATAAACATTTTAAAAACCTTATTTACTTTACATACAACAATAGTTTAGTTATATATTATAGATATATAGAAAGAGATCTAAAAACGTTAACATGTATTACTGGCACGCGAAACCTTAAATTAGTGTGAATAAATGAAGACTCGGCACACCACTTCTGAAAGGTTGCCAACCCCCCGCTATAGTTAGTCTTCTGTTTCCTTCCTAGATTTTTGGGGTGCAAAGGGTATCTTCTAGGGAGTAAGTGACCTGCCTAACTTTCCCCCCGCACCTCTCTTTCTCATCTAAAACATTTTTGCTCCCATTGTTGTGCATTGTTCCTTTTTCTGTGGCAGAGACCCATTGTTTTCTAATGCAAGCCTGGTTACCAAGGGATGTAACCTTCAGCGATTCACCCCAGAGTGATGTGAATTTATGAGGAAGTTTGTAAAGCCTACTTGCCTTTCACCCTCATGTGCTCCTGATGTTTCTGGAGGGTGATTGTGGATTAGGGGATTAGGGCTAGTGACTGTGCCCCCTAGAAATGCAGGACAAAGAGTGGGCCTGCTGCTGCCCCAAACGTTAGAAGAAAATGAGAGTGAAAGGCCAGTAGGCTGTAAAAGCTTCCTGAATAATTCACTTTGGGGTTTGTTCCCTAAGGTTAGGCCCCTTAGTAACTCAGGATCTAGTAGGCCTTATGTCCTTCAAAAAGAAACATGACACATTTGACAAAAAGACTAGTGGTAGCCTCAGAAAATCTTTCATCTATGCTACCACACAGTTGACAGCTTCTGTTCACTCCCTCTGTGCAGTAAGGGCTTGGCTTTTGGGAAGGAATTCAATTAATGAAATTCAGTGTATTGAGGTACTACAGTGGCCACTGCAAAAGATGCTGCTTCCTTGCAAACTAACAACCACTTTCCTTCAGGATTTGGTCACTTTTCAAATTATGACATAAATAGCTGACTCTAATATTGCAAGTCTCAAGCATTCAAAAATTATGTGTTAAGCCTCGAAAGCTGTGAGATTTGCTTAAAAATCATGAGATTTAAAAACATGGGTTCTTTTATTTCTAGAACACTGTAATTTAGGGCACACTTTGATCACATTTTCAAGCTTTTCTCTGCAATTATGAGGTTTGTAAATGTACGTCTTTTTTTTTTTTTTTTTTTTGGTAGTTGAAAACTGAGATTATCACATAGTTACTTGATTCTAGTAGTTGGTGCTTAAAGAAAAACACCAGGGATTGTGAGACTCATGATGATATAGCAAGAGTTGGCAACAGTGTATTCATTCTAAAATACCCATATTGGTCACTTGGGTTCACAATTCCCAGTGGCTAGAGAATTATTGCCTGAGGTCTAAAGGTCATGGCATGAACAAGGAAGCAGAAAGGATGGGAATATCTATGCCATTTTTTTCTCTGCTGTGTCTTACTTATAAATTAATCTGTTAGGATGGATAACAGCAAAACTTCAAGGTTTGGTATCTTGGTTGGTTCATATAATGTTAGGTTGAAACCAGCGCTTTGGAGCTAAGCCCGGAGCTGGAGCGCGGAGCAGCTCCGGAGCAGTAGAGCTGCAGGTTTTTGCCTGGAACTGGAGTGGAACCAGAGCACAACTCCAAAGCCCTGGTTGAAACCCATAATGAGATGTTGTAACCAGTAAGTAAGTTTGAATTTCTTTTTATAATGGCAAGTTCTACTCAGCCTTCACTATTTCATGTTTTAGAGTAACAATGATGTCACTCTTGTTTTTATCTTTTTTCCTCTCCCTATAGGCCATGTGTTTATACGATGGGGTCTCCAATAAACAACAGGGCCCTTCTTCCATGTCAGGAACCACCGGTTGCCATGTCAACATGGCAAACCACAGTCCGAACAGCTTCTAGCTTTGTTGTCTTAATGAGTGGTGAAAATTCAGCAGAACCAGTACAACTTCAAGAAGGTGCAGTATATATATTCTTAATCATGTGTTGTACAAAATGATGCTAGCAAAGTGCCAGAAAGTAGTTTACAAAGATGGGTGCACATTAGTATCTCCATTTTACAGAGAGGGAAATTAAGGTACAGGAAGGCCAAGTGACCTGCCATGCAGCTGGTGTGAGTACTTAGATGTTCTAACTTCTAATCTGGTACCTCATCCACTGGAATATATTGGCATCTGTTTTTTTCAGGTATAAACTTCACACAGCTCGCTAACTGGCTTAGTTTCAATCAATCTACAGCTAAATATTTGGCAGATCAGCTCACAGACTGCTGAAGGCATTGATAACAGGATATAGACTTTTGGTTTGAGGTTGCCAGTTCAATTTAGGAAGGCTGATAGTGACTAAGGATTGTTACCCATATCATAGCTGCTTGTTGAACAATGTGAAATGAGTTGATGATCTCAGTTTGATGCCAACTGTCCATGAAAGATCTTTATTTCCACTTCATCTGGGACTAGTGCAGTGGCTCCCAGTGCTCACTACTGCCTGCCTGCTTAGAGTTGTGCAAGGGTATGTTCTGAGTGCTGTCTTCCCTTCGTTTTTTGCTGCACTTCTTCATCACAGCCTCCGTGCACAGTATGAAGGGAAAAGCAGATGTAAGGTGGTGCCAAGCATAATTGCACCAAGCTCAGTTCCCAGGGTTAGTTCTGAGCTCTCTTTGCAGACGCCAACGGTCAGCATTTTCAAATTAATCACGTGATTAAAAAAAGTAATCACAATTAATTGCTCTGTTAATAATAGAATACCATTTATTTAAATATTTTTGGATTTTCTATATTTCTAAATTTATTGTATTCAGTTACAACAGAGTATTACTTATGTTTATTTTTTATTAAAATATTTGCACTGTAAAAAACGAAAGAAATAGTATTTTTCAATTCACCTAATACAGGTACCATAGTGAAATCTCTTTATCATGAAAGTTGAACTTACAAATGTAGAATTATGTACCAAAAAAAAACTGCATTCAAAAATAAAAATGTAAAACTGTAGAACCTACAAGTCCACTCAGTTCTACTTCAGCCGATCAATCTACTTCACCAGACAAACAAGTTTGGTTACAATTTGCAGGAGATAATGCTGCCTGCCTCTTGTTTACAATGTCATCTGAAATTGAGAACAGGAGATTGCATGGCATGTTGTAGCCGGCATCGCAAGATATTTACGTGCCAGATGCGCTGAAGATTCATATGTCCCTTCATGCTTCAACTACCATTCCAGAGGACATGTGTCTATGCTGATGATGGATTCTGCTTCTGTTCTTTTTCATCATCTGTGTCAGATGCCACAAACAGAAGGCTGATTTTCTTTTTCGGTTGTTCGGATTCTGTAGTTTTTGTTTTTGTAGTATTGCATGCTCCACGCCTTGTCCTGCTCAGATTTTGGACAGCACTTCAGATTCTTAAACCTTGGGTCAAGTGCTGTAGCTATTTTTAGAAATCTCACATTGGGTACCTTCTTTGCGTTTTGTCAATTCAACTGTGGAAGTATTCTTAAAACAAACATGCACCATATCATCATCCGAGCCTGCTGTAACATGAAAAATATGGCAAGTAAAACAGAACTGGAGACATACAATTCTCCCCCAAAGAGTTCAGTCACAAATTTAATTAACACATTTTTTTAACGAGCATCATCAGCATGGAAGCATGTCATCTGGAATGGTGTCTGAAGTTTGAAGGGGCATACAAATGGTTAGCATATCTGTCACATAAATACCTTTCAATGCCAACTACAGAAGTCCCATGCGAATGCCTTTCTTGCTTTCAGGTGACGTTGTAAGTAAGAAGCAGGCAGCAGTATCTGTTGTAAATGTAAACAAACTTGTTCATCTTAGTGATTGGCTGAACAAGAAGTAGGACTGAGTGGACTTGTAGGCTCTAAAGTTTTGCATTGTTTTGTTTTTGAGTGCAGTTATGTAACAAAAAATTACATTCATAAGTTACCCTTTCACGATAAAGAGATTGCACTAAAGTACAAATGTGAGGTGAATTGAAAAATACTATTTCTTTTGTTTATCATTTTTACAGTGCAAATCTTTGTAACAGAAATAATAATATAAAGTGAGCTGTGTACACTTTGTATTCTTTGTTTATTGAAATCAAAATATTTTTAAATGTAGAAAAACATCCAGAAATATTTAATAAATTTCAACTGGCATTCTGTTTTTTTTGTTTTTTTTTTAAATATATGGAGATATACCTATCTCATAGAACTGGAAGGGACCCTGAAAGGTCATCAAGTCCAGCCCCCTGCCTTCACTAGCAGGGCCAAGTACTGATTTTGCCCCAGATCCAATGCTCAAATCATTGAGCTATCCCATCGCCTGCCCGCCTGCCGGCCTGCCTTGGACTGCCCTTTAACAATGCGATTAATTGCAGTTAACTCATGCGATTAACTGAAAAAAATTCATCGACAGCCCTAGTAAATACCACTTATAGGACTGAAGGAGCATTGTCTATATGCAAATCAAAATCTAAAATCTTTAATAGCCATTGAATTTAGCTGGATATACTTTCTTTTTAAAAAAATGATTAAGTTTAAATGAATAACAGACAACAAGAAAAGCAACGGACATAATATAGCTACATATTTTAAAGGAAGACCTGTGCTCTCAGGTGCATACCTACATTTGTATATGTGCAATTTTCATGGTTACATACAGAGGCTAGCTGATTGTGTATGCAAACAGATAGTTTCCTGAGTAGCAGTTTTGGAAACTGCTTATGCAAAAGTGTGCACACAGTTGAACACACATTTTTTGCAGGCCTCCTTTTTGAAAAGTATGGCCCATAGTATTATCATTTAGAAATATAGATGAGACAGTTCAGTTTATCAAACAACAATAATCATAAATCTCCTAATATGTTGCACATTTAGGCACACATACATATTGAGGTATTTGAATAAGGTGCGAAAGTGTTTTTGAAAATGGTAATACACCTCTACCCCGATAGAGCGCGACCCGATGTAACACGAATTTGGATATAACGTGGTAAAGCAGCAGGGAGCCCCAGCCCCTTTAAAGCACCACCCGAGCGCCGCTGCTTTACCATGTTATATCCAAATTCGTGTGGAGCCCCACTGCCAGAGTTCCAGCGGTGATTTAAAGGGCTCTGGCTGCTGCGGGGAGCCCTAGGCCCTTTAAATCCCCACCTGAGCCCCACTGCCAGAGCTCCGGCAGTGATTTAAAGGGCCCGGGGCTCCCCACAGCAACTGGAGCCCCGGGCCCTGTAAATCACCACTGGGGAAGCCAGTCCAGTCCGGCATGGTGGTACACTGTGCTGGACTAAACCCGATATAACACGGTCTCACCTATAAGGCGGTGAGATTTTTTTGGCTCCCAAGGACCACGTTATATCAGGGGAGAGGTGTACATACTTTATGGAATGTTTAGAATGGGAAAAGTTTTTCAGAAAGTTGATAGATAAATAGTGTTTCCCATCAGAGGTGGCTGAATTTCAGTGGTGGATGAAGTAATCCTGTGTGTGTGTGTGTAATATGTATCTCAGTTTGTATTTAAAACACTAAAGAATTATTTGAGGTGAAAGGTACTATATAAATATAAGAAAATATACCTTTTTATTAGGTCAGACAATAAGATATACTGACACTTGTGTTTATTTTAGTTATAAAATACGCATTGGTACTCAGAATTGTTTTTATAACCATTTCAAAGACAATTAATATGCATGAAGAAACTTGAAGTTATTATCTCGTTGTTGTTTGAAATACAAAAAAAAATTGCTTTTTAAAATTTTATTTTCCCACACTTACAAATAGATTGCACTTTTCCAGCCATTCTTAACTGAGTCCTAAATAGATAACATGTGAATTAGAAAATATCCAGTTTTATTTAATAGGTGCTGTTCCTCCATTTTCTGCAGGAAACGCCAGCTATTTCCCTTACCCTGCCAATGAGCCCTCACATAGCACAGAAATGTTTCAGTGATTGGAGTGTTACTTGCACTATAAGGAGGAGCCCTATGCTGAGTTCATATGTGTTGCTTTCCCTTTCCCTATAGGTGGTGCTGTTTCCAAGAGAGTCACATGAAGGCAGTGGAGTTAGAGAGTGGAGAGCAACAAAAGGAATCAGGAGAAGGGGAAACACTGAGGATAAGGGAGGCGAGGAAAGATAAGGGAGAAGAAGAAAGCAAGTGAAGGGAAAAGCGGGGAGACAGAGGACAGAGGAATTGGGAGGGACAAAAAGAAAAAACATTAGAACAGGTGCAAGACATTCAAAAAGAGGAAGAAAATGGGAATGGGTGGGTGGGTGCGGGAGACAGAGAAAACATGAGAAACAAATGATCTCTCCTACCAGTAACAGCTGCTCATGTTGATTATTGAAAGGAAGCACTACCTGCATAAAGGCCAGTTCGGTCATCAGGAAACGTCAGGAACCACAGTGGTGAAACCTCATTCACCTCACAGTATGCTCTGAGACTTCTTGTCAATTCAATGTATTCTGGGCTGCAAGGACATGAGACCCGTGACAGCCTTGTGAGCAGCAGACTGGGGTTCAGCAACATCTATAAGCACAATAGGAGCCTCAGGGTGTAGTGATGGGGATGTCCAGTGCTTGCATGGTCTCTGTAAAACCTGCACAAAGAAAGGGCATGTGGGATAAGGGAGAATAAGGTGTTGAATTTTGTAAATATGAATGTATAGGTTTTTGAAAACTCATGTGAAGAGAGGAACAAGTTTATTTCTGCCCTTCAGTCCCATTTTGGTGATTGTTTTGAAGGCCCCTGCCCTCTTTCAAGACTTGCTGATAATCTTCTAGCTCTGTGAAGTTTGTTGGCCCTCAGATTGTGTGACCCACTCTGCAATCCACTCTTGATGTGAAAGGTGGTAGAATAAAACTACAAAAGTTAAAGCTTTTGAGACTCCAGCATATGCAGAATACTGCTACCCATCTCCTCTCACGTAAGAAGCAACGTAAACATATCACCACCACATTAGATTGCTAAGCTCTCTCCCCTTTCATTTCAGTATTCTGTTTAAATTGCCTTCTTCTTTTAAAAACACTTCACAGTCTTGCTTACACCTCACTGAATTTGTGTCTCACTATGCTCCTCTCCCTCCCTCTGTTTTGTCTAGCACTGGCCTTCTCTCTTTCCTGTTAGGAAATCTCACTGTTGTGAGAGCCTTCTCCTTTATAGGAGAAAGAGCCTTCACCTCCTGCCATCTGGAACAGTTTTCTGTCTCCCCGCCTCATTGACTCGAAGTCTTGTTTCAGAACTCAGCTGAAAACACATCACTTTCTACCATTCCTGTCCTTCGTAATTTCTTTCTTTCTTTGCTGTTGTTTGACCCGGAAGTTGCACTCTTTATGTGAACATTTTGGAATATTGTTTATGTGACAGATGCTACTCACAATGAAGTATTGTTATGCTGCCTCTGGGTCTGCTCTTGTTCCCGTTGAAGTCCATGACAAAAGTTCCCTTTGGTTTCATTGTGGGCAGGCTTGGCCTTCGGTATAGTTTACATTACTGGAGCTCTCAACATCAGCCTTTTGAAATAATAAAATAAATGGTACTTCCCTGGATGGCCTCTTCCTATACATGGGCTTGTGCCTGCCATGGCTGGTTTTCAGCTTCCACAGTCTGGGATTTCAAAACATTTTTCCTTTGGCAATAATAATGTATTTCCTCTTTGTTTCTAATTATGTTGTAGTGAACATGGCAGTCTCTGTTCACATGTTATCTGTGAGGTCAGCAAAGCTCTGTGAATGTTATATCTTTAACCTGTGATTCAGAGCCAACAAAAGCGGTTCATGGCTTTTTCTGTGGTGGGGACCCCCAATCTGGCATTTTGAGTGTACACACATTTAGGGTCAAATCATGTCTTTTCCTCTGTGGAGGCTCCATTTGCAATGGGACTGGTGGTGTTCTACTGCACAAGCAGGTGGGGGCAAACTTCCCAGTGGTCATGCAGGGAAGTGCTCATCTGCCTTATGACACGAAGCCCAGCGGTGGCCTTGCAGCACCAGGCAAGGCCCAGAGATACACTATAGCACACTATATCATCCCTCACCTCCTCTGTACAGACATACTATTATTCATATTTATTACAACAGTGTCTCTGGGCCAAGCGAGAATGGGACCCCATTGTGCTAGGCACTGTGCAGACACAGAGTAGTAAACAGTTCCTGTCCTTGAAGTGCTTACAATCTAAATAGACAAGACAGACACAGGGTGAAGGAAGGGGTAGGATGCACAAACAGAATGAAAATGTGATGGTGGCAAATGTCACATTAAGTTCCACATTGTTTGTTTATTTAGGGTGGGTTTACTTAGAAGGAGATGGAAAGAAAAGAAAAGGTTGGGGAGAAAAGGCTAAGAGGGGTAGGTGTGGAGTGAAGCTGAGGTGAAGAGACTGAGGGAGCGGGAGGGCTAGCACAAACAGCCAGTCAGCATAGGCCAGAGAAAGTCGAGACAAAAGTAGAAAGTTCTCTGAAAATTCAGTGGTCCTTGCTTTGGCCGCTTCTGTTCTTATAAATGGAGTCTCTGTAATTACCCTCTCCCACTTCTCCAGGCCACAAGGGAGAGGGCACCACTCCTAGTGCTCTCAGCGTGTATGTGTATGGGTTTCTATGCACAGTTCTGGGTCCAGGAGGGTGCTATGGAGAGGGGTGGCCCTGGCTGTCTCTACTCCCCACTTCTCATTGCCCATTCCTTCCCCCCACCCACACCTGATTTGACTGCTAGTGCTTCTGTTTCTACTGGTTGGAGTCTCTATGCCTTGAGGAGGAGAGTTGCCTCTTGTATTTGCTAGTACCTGGCCTGGCTACTAGGACCAGGCAATGGCAGATTATTTCCCCTTAGTTAGGGTTCTTTACTTTTTTTTAAAAAAATGGTAGGATTCCATAGTTGTAATCCAAACAGCGGCAGCTCCAGGCACCAGCGCTCCAAACATGTGCCTGGGGCGGCAAGCCGTGGGGTACACCCTGCCGGTCTCTGTGAAGGCGGCAATCAGGTAGCCTTCTGTGGCAGCCTGCGGGAGGTCCGCCGGTCCTGTAGATTTGGCGGTGGGTATGCCGAAGCCGTGAGACCGGCAGACCTCCCGCAGGCAAGCCGCCGAAGGCTGCCTGACTGCCGTGCTTGGGCCAGCTAGCGCTACTGCTGAATCCAAAGACTACTTTAAAAAAAAAAAAAAAAAAAGGCTCAAGGTTGGCATGCAGTTGCATGCCTGTGTTAGCATTCAAAATTACCATGACTGCTCTACTCACAAATCAGATACACATACAGGTATCTAATTAGACTGCTGCATATGCAATCGCCCAATTTGTGTATGCAGCTGTGGTAACTGTATTTGTAAATGTAGGTGAGTTCTTGCATGTGTGCCTAAGGTGCCTTTAACAGCAACAGAAAAATAGCTGGGCAAAAAAAAAAAAAAAAAGACCTTGTATGTAGGTTTGATCAATAAAACTTCATGGCTCCCCAAAACAAGTTTCTCCCACTTCTCTAAATGGACTCTGTGTAATTGTCCCCCTATACTAAGCAGATCTTCCTCTGGTAGACTCACTTACCTTTTCCATCCCCTCAGCTCCCTGATTGTCTCATAGGGCCAAATTCAGCACTCATACCAAAACTGAATCTGATTCTTGACTTCTCATTGATGTGCTGATGCATTGTGCCATTTCAGAGTGCCAGGCAGAGATCATAAGTGTTACTGTATTTTTATTAGACTTCAACAGTCTGTTCAGTGCTGTGCAGAACATACTGAAACATGGTCCTTCCCCTAAGGAGTTTGTAATTTGAAATAAACAAACCATACTGTTAAGACAAAAACAGCATTATTAAGGCTATTGTTAAAGGACTGCAATTGATTTTTTTTTAAGTTAAAAAATGTCCTTTCTTAGAGGACTTAAGGATCCTGTTTGACTCCACCCATAAGGGTAAGATTCAGTGTTTTCGGCCATTGATATAGAATGTTTTCATGAGGTTTGCAGTCATAATGTTACAATGCTGGATTTAATTTTTTGTAGATGCCTAGAATCTGAGGATAGCAGTGTGAATGTAAGTTTTTAGGTCTAAACTATTTGCTAATGTCCCTTTCAATCTCCAAGGTAAGTAAGATATAACTATCATATAGTAAACAATGTGACTGCATAAAAACAAGTTGTTTCCTTCTTGAACAAAAAAAAAAAAACAGTGCGGAGGTGGGAGGAGAGGTTTGGCTCAAAAGCTCAAGTGCATTGAAATTCAAAGTGCTGATTCTGGGAAATCGTTCTCTAACCTAGAAAGTAATTTGCTGTATGGTGCTTTTTTTACTCATAGGTCTTTTAAGTTGGTACTATTATGTGACCATGCCCATGCCAGCATCTACCTTTACTATTGCTATTGGGTGTTGGACAGAAGTTAAACAGGAATCCCACATAGCTGACATCCGGACAACTAACGAGTTTTCTTCTGTGTTTTCAAGGGCCGATCTCAGGTTGGTGATTAGGATATTATAAAAAATAAACATTTGAGTGAACATTCCATTTATTCTGTGAACCATGAAAGTGAATCGTCTTTGCAGAGGGACCACAGCAGAACATGTCTAATCAGAGCAGAAAGAAATCTTAAGGAAGTAAATCCAGGGGCAAAGGATTGGCAAGGGTGTGTGGCTTATGTAGAAAAAATTAGGCTAATGGAACATGACAATTACTTTCTACCTGTGTTCAGCCTAGTTAACAGAATTTTTAAACTCTGCACTTTATCTTCTCATCTATAACCATCTGCTTTTCAAAATCCTTAAATCCTTTCTGTTTTTATTCAATTAGGAACTGAATAAAAAGTTTCTTGCCTGTTAGATTGCTTTGTAGGTCACTTAAGCTGTTTTGGTTCCAATTACTTCTGTTTCCATATGGATTGTGAATTAACTTAAATACAGTTAATCAGACTCTGCATATTGAGGATAAAATGATGATTTCGTAAGGGGCTCTTCGGTTAAGCATTCCTGCTGAGTCAGTGCTCTGTTAATTCTAATAGCACTTCCTAGTGAAACTTGAGAGATGGAACCTTTCTCTTTTTTTTGCAAAAGTGAGATATGAAAGATACAGTTTGAAACTTTGAAATTTTATGCATTTAGATAAGTTTTAGGAATCATTGCATGTTTACCTATTTGTAATATGATATGTTGTATATTGCCTCTACAGAAATGCATATGCTGTAATTATATTACATTGTATATTCTGTTTTAACATATAATGCTTTAGGATCTGTAACTGTTGCTGATTTGCGGCAATAAGTATGTTATTAGTTGTTGTGACAAAGAAAAACATTTAGTTATTCAGGTACCTTTAGATATTATGATTTTTTTGTTGGTTTGTTTTTCCTTTTTGATCCAGGGATTTCATAGCATTAAAGACAGCCCAGTGTGACAGGTAAACATTACTATCACCATTTTACAGATGGGTAGTCTGAGGCACAGAGAATTTGTTATGTGCCCAAGGTCACATAATTAGTGGTAAGGGAAGGAATAGATCAGAGGACTCTGGATGCTTTAAGGACGCCATGAAGATTTTCTTCTCAGTAAAGAGTTTTGTGTGCAATAATGTGCAAGAGCAAGTTTTTTCCATTTATAGTTTGATTTTTTTTTAACTCTTCCCCCATGGGAATTCAGTGTTTGTTCTGTCAGTTGGAGGCTAAATCACAGCAATTGAGAAACAAGCAAACTGTATATGAGTGCTAGAGAAGTTTCTTCACTAATGAAAAATCTTCAGGGGCCTCTGTTTTATCTTCTTTATAAAAGTAAGCTTCTCTGAGAATGTTCAGTTCTGGGCGCCACATTTCAGGAAGGATGTGGACAAATTGGAGAGAGTCCAGAGAAGAGCGACAAAACTGATTATAGGTCTAGAAAACATGACTTATGAGGAAGATTGAAAAAATTGGATTTGTTTAGTCTGAAAAAGAGAAGATAGAGAGGGGACATGATAACAGTTTTCAAGTATGTAAAAGTTTGTTACAGGAAGGAGGAGGAAGATTTGTTTTTCTTAACCTCTGAGGATCAGAGAAGAAGCAATGGGCATAAATTGCAGCAAGGGAGATTTAGGTTGGACATTAGTAAAAACTTCTTAACTGTCAGGGTGGTTAAGCACTGGAATAAATTGCCTAAGGAGGTTGAAGATTTTTAAGAGCAGGTTAGACAAACACTTGTCAGGAATGGTCTAGATCAGGGGTTGGCAACCTTTCAGAAGTGGTGTGCCGAGTCTTCATTTATTCACTCAAATTTAAGGTTTCGTGTGCCAGTAATACATTTTAATGTTTTTAGAAGGTCTCTTTCTATGTCTATAAATATAACTAAACTATTGTTGTGTGTAAAGTAAATAAGTTTTTTAAAATGTTTAAGACACTTATTTAAAATTAAATTTAAATGCAGATCTCTCCAGACTGGTGGCCAGGACCCGAGCAGTGTGAGTGCCACTGAAAATCAGCTCATGTGCCGCCTTGGGCACGTGTGCTATAGGTTGCCTACCCCTGGTCTAGATAATACTTAGTCCTTCCGCAAGTGCAGGGGACTAGACTAGATGACCCCTCAAGGTCCCTTCCAGTTCTATGATTCTATGAATGTTCTGTGTACCTCCAAACAGTGTCTCATTCCTCTCATGGTACATTTGACATTGCTGAGAATAATATTAGATGTGTTTATCCTCTGTCTCCACTGCTCCACCAGTACCCCCCCCACCTCACCACCCTTGATATGCTGTCTGCTTTTCTCACAGCTATCTTCTTGCCACTCTGTCCTCCTTGAACTAGCTCACAGTGTAACTATCCCTCTTTGCACTCGGTTTCCTCCTAGAATCCCCACTTTTACTGTGACACAAAAAACTAACTAGCTAGTTATGGGGCATTTAGGGGTAGTCTATATATCTTATTAAAAATAAATCCAGTTACATTATTAAAACGTATATTATAGGGATGTAGCCAACCACCTCCTGACTTGCATGTTGTATACCTTTTCCCTACCGTCTGTATCGCTTGTCTTTTTTGTGTTTGTACAGCACCTAGCACATAGTGGGAGCTATCAGACACAAATAATAATTATGATAATGCTGTCCCTATATGTAATGGAACATCAGCTGGCTATTTAGCCGATTACACTGGTTCTCAATAAAAAAGGGGAAAAGAGGCATAAATATGACTCCTGTTATTTACAAGCAACTTTATAATCTACTTCCTTCTCATCCAAGTCATTAGCCCCCTCTGGAGATATTAATTTGCTGCTTCTTGATGTGAAAACTAAACTGTTCATAACTTTTCTTTCCACTCCACCATTTCAAAAATCTTTATAAAGTTTGATAGAAAAAATATTAAAGTGATGTTATTTTAAGGTATTTTGTTTGTAGGTGTCATAAAGTGAGTATCTCAAAAATAACTGGCTACAAGTGTAAGTTCCAGTTCAGATACCTGCACTTGAAGGAGTTGTATGTATGTATTTATTATTTGCTTTGCAAATGATAGAAAGACATAAGGGGGAGGGATAGGTCAGTGGTTTGACCATTGGCCTGCTAAAGCCAGAGCTGTGAGTTTCACCTTGAAGGGGCCACTTAGGGGTCTGGGGCAAAATCAGTGCTTGGTCCTACTAGTGAAGGCAGGGAGCTAGGCTTAATGACCTTTCAGGGTACCTTCCAGTTTTATGAGATAGGTCTATCTCCATATTTAAGTAGATTTAGATTTAAGAGAATGTCATTCTGTATCCTCCTTTGAAAAATGTTATATAACTTTGCTTGCACTGATTAATATGTATTGCATTCTGCGCTAGAGATGTCTCTATTTCAGTGGTGGGTGAGGTTTCTTTCTGTAGATAATCTTTGAAATAGTTTAAGGTCCATTTCTTTCAGGTAAAAGGCCTTATGTAAAGGTAAGGTGGTGTTATTTCATTGTTATTAACTCAGCTAGCTACATGCCATCAATTCAGCAAAAGTAATCATAGCCTACAGAAAAGTACTAGTTTGGAGCCTGATCCTGCAAATACTACTGGTTCTAGTGCTTACAATAAATCACCCCCCAAAGCTGCAACTTGGAACCAAAGAGAGGGTTTGTGTTGTACAGAATAGGAATTATCAGGTAAAAAAAAAATAAAGTTGATTTCCCTTTGATGTGAATTCCTCTTAAAAATGTCTGACTTGGTGTTTAGGAAATGTAGTTTTTCTCCCTAATCCTACCTTTGAGGGAACGCACCCTTCAGAGGTAACGCAGGTGTAGACTTGGTCATGATATGATTCCTTCAAATGTTTGCAGTGCTATGACTGAATTGAAATCTGCTATTTTGTGTAATAGGAACAATTTTTTACAGTTTGTCCTGAAGAATTTTTAATTTTAAAAATTTAACTTTGACTTTAATGTAAATCATATCTCTGTTTTCTTTGACAAAAATAAACCCTGTCTTTGTAACTTGGTTAAATATTTAAGTGTTTCACAAATATTTAACTTAGGAACACTCTGAATCTTGCCTTCAGTTTGAGCTGTATCGTTTTTTTCTTGTCCATTTAGTTTTTTCTGTATTTATTTTTTCTAAAATGCAAACAGACACAAACATACACATAGTTTTGTCTTGAATAGTGACTGTATTTTGAACGCGTGTTCTTTTGATGTCTGCCTGTCAGTAAAACAAGATGTTACCACTTTCATTTATTTTAGATTGGAGTGGCCAAATCAGTTCTACCCAAGCATATCAATAATAATTTAGCCTTCGCATTGACATGAACAGTGTGAGAATACAAAGGAGCCAACTTTGCATGAGACCCATTTGTAGCTTTATCTCCTTGATATCTGCAGAAGTTCCTCACCTCCTGCACACACATTTAACTACACGTATTTGTAATATCAAACTAAACCATTGTATTTTGTGGTGTCCTCAGGTTGATCGAAGGGAGCTGTGGTCATGGGGCGTATCCTTGCCGTTTCCAGAATCCTGCTGCCAGTTCTCAGCTAGTCATTCCTCATCGAGTCTTTGCTCCATGGTGCCTTAAAGATCGCTGTGCAGAGATCCTTCTTGAGCTGATTCCTCGGTGCCTCTTGGCTGCTCATGGTACACTTGGAACCCACCCCTTTTCCAGGCTTGATGTGTTGATAGTCCCTTCCAACTTTTCCAGTCTGGGAATGGCCAGGTATGGAAACTTCTCTAATATAATTATTTTGTTTTTTCTGTGTATAACTTTCTTATTTTGCTGCATCATTTCACTCTTGTATACTGCACCTTGGTCTTTCTACCAATCAGACAGGATAAGTTGGGGTATATCTGTGCAGCCCTTGGAACAGTCAGTGCCTTGAGGTTCCCTAGCCTTCACAGCCCAGGCTCCAGCCCAAGCTACAAGTTCAAAACACTGTCTAGACAGCAATTTTTAAAGCTCTAGAGTCTGTCAGCCCAGCCTAGGGGGATTCGCTTCTGTGGGCTGTGTAGACATACCCTTCATGGCCTCATCTTCATTGTCATCTGTGCTGTTCCTCAGATGACATGGGCAAAGTACTCACCCTTAGTTGTGAACCAGCTGCTCCCCTTTTAGACATTGAAGGATACTCCTCTGGTGTGGTCAGTTTGTAATGGTTTGAAAATTGAAAGCTTCCTTGTATATTTTGTAGGCTATTGATAACAAGCCTTTATTTGTTCTTGCTTGCACTGGTGGAGTTAGTGTAAATAGCAGCAGCTCGACTCCTTTTATCTAGTAGCTAACAATGCCAGCTTCCCATCAGTACTAGCTTGCTGCACTATTCTCACTGAACTGATGTTATAGATATAATTTTGCTTCATGTGGTGACAGTTTATTTGCATCTCTTGTTATGATCTTCCTCTTTAATAAGGCATGGGAAGGGAAATATAAGCTCACTGAGCATTTGCCTCTGAGTTTTTCCCCATTATCCAAATTAAAGTTCATTTCTGTCCTTTGATGCTTCTGTTATTTTAGGTGTTTTCTTCTGGTAATGTTTCCCCCATTATTTCTCAGCAAAACAAGGGCATATTAGAAAACTGGCTCATAAGCTTTATGTGGTTTGCGTTTATCTGGCTAAAACTATGAATCCTGAAAACAGAATAAGGGCAAACGGTGAAAACAGATATAAGCTAGTATTCATAGAGTTCATGGATATTTAACAAATAATTATTTTGATTATATCTACAATATAATTTCAAATGATGTAACTATATGAAGTGTTTAGCTGTAGAACAAACAAGGGAATACCCAGCAATTCAAATATGTCTTTTACCTTTACGTTTTCTAAAGTCTGCTTAAATCAGTAAAGACGCAATATTTGCAAACAGCAGAAGAGCAAATGGTGCTGCTATTTTTATAGTGACAACTGTCTCTTAGATGCTTTTAGACCAATATAAAGACAAAGCACGTAAGGACAGATATAAAAGGGCGCGACCTGGAGCAGCAGCTATCCAGGTTACTGTAATGCTCCAGCAATCTCCACCAGCCAGTGAGACCCATAGGGGCTGTTGTTGGCCAGGTGTCAGGTGTGAGTTAGAACAGCTCTCAACCAGTCTCCGGACAGCCTCAGAAGATTCTGCTCCTCAAGTTCATCTCCCTACCCCATATAGGTTTTTAATTTTTATTTCATTTTTTAATTTACGGTAGGAAAGCTTAGTTAAGTAGTGAATCTTGCATTTTGTTCTGTATTTTGCTGAATGAATATCTTATTTATATTTATAGTTCATGTGTGAAAAAGGAAGACAATGTTTGTTTAATTTTGACCTCACTGTCTAGGGGAAGAGAGGAGAGGGAAATTTAGCTTGCATGTAATATTATATAGCTCATGGTATAGATTTGCTCTCTGTTTTATAAACATATTTTTAAAAAATGGAAAGTAAAGTTTAAGAATTAAATTATTCCTATATGTTCTGTCAAATAAATGTCATCTCTTTGGAGGCGTGGTTTTATTGAACTTGTTACTGATTATTTACTTTGATAGCCCTGGTGTGTCCTGTTGTCCGTTGTGGGGTGCCTGCTAGAAAATAATTCTTGACATCTGGTGGATAGTGCCACATATTTGACTCAGATTCAGGAGTGATGATATTACATTTACTACTTAGACCAGGATGGGCAACTTTAAGGTAGTAGAGGGCTGCGAAGTCCACTGAAACTTCTTTGGCAGTCCGGGGGTATGACACTCAGGGGATGAGGCCTTGAGAGATTTGGAGAGTGAGCCTGTTCTGCATGTACCCCACAGCGGCGTCTCCTGTCTCGTGGAACTGGGCCCAGCTCCCCTCTTCAGCCCATTGGCTCTCACTACAGTATCAAATAAAATGATCTGGGGGGCCAGATGTGGCCTTGGGGCTGCCAGTTGCCCATCCCTGCCTTAGACCATATAAAGCTAAAAGAGTCGGTAGGTGTTGCTCTTGGTTTCCAAAAGATGGTATTTGCAGCTTGCAATACGGTGATGTTGGATCATCACTATATCTATAGATGAGACTACTGTCCTGCTTAGCTGTATGACAAGAGCAATGATCATTGGTACTGTAGGGCAGTAGTTTTCAACCTGTGGATCCACCCTTTGGGTCTACAGACTACATCGAAGGGATCTGCGAAAGGTGACTATGAAAATTAAGTTTCAGATCTCAGAAAAGACATTCTATTTTTCTGATCAATCTAAAGTATGTGAATACTCCCACCTACAGGTCAAAACCCAGAAGTGGTGGTGTTACCATAGAAGCCCACAGTTAGTACTCTTTCTCATGCTGCGTCAAATGCCGTACCAAACGTGTGGAATATTTATAGTTGAATACTGTTTAGTCAGTTTTCAGACTTGTATGGTAGGGGTCTGCGGACCACAGGTTGAATTTCCAAAGGGGTCCACACCTCCATTCAACATTTTTTAGGGATCCGCAAATGAAAAAAGGCTGAAAACCACTGCTGGAGGGGAAAGGATGCACTATATAAAATGAAGGACGGAAAGGAGAGAGGGGTATTCCAAAAGGAAGGAACGCTATAGATGAAAGCCATATGATGTTCTTGTGGTCCTGATAATATCCTTGGGGAAGTCAGAGCCTCCAATACCATATATCCCTTCCGTAGGGAAAAGATGCCATTGGGCTAGTCTGTTGCAAAACCATCTGTGCTTATTTGGGTTATGTTTTGTGTATTCAAAATATAGCTGTAATCGTTCCCTCTTTGTGAGGGAGATGAGAAAATTTGTGCTAATAAGCTCTTATGCTTATTCTGTCTAATGGTTGTCAACGCCAAGTGATCCATAACCCTGATACAAGTAAATGATGAAAGAAAGGCCATGTGCATTTCTTGACACTTTTCATTCAAGGGTTTGTGAAGCAAAGGACATTAATATTTTTTTAAAGAAATAGTTTTCAGTTATTTAAATTCCAGGCTATATTTGCACAGCAAAAGAAATGATAAAGGGGCCCATAATAGATTGCTTGTTCTTGTTCTGTGTGATTGTGAAAACCGAGGCCTCTGTACAGTGCAAGTTGCTTTAATGGTTAATTTCTGCCCATTGCAATCATAATTACCTAAATAACTTCAGTTTAGGAGTAAAATAAGTGCAAAACCATACTCAGAACATCATAACAAGTTTGACCATTATCTTGAATTAGAAAGGATGCTTGTACTATTAATTTTTTATCTTCTAGCAAATCTGTAGTAGTGTAAACATGACATAGCTTGCCAGCACAAAGAAACTGTTGTTTTGAGAATTCTAACTGTACTCCTGTCTGCCAGGGAAGGAAGCAGTCATAAATTTCAGTCATTATCTTAAGTATCTGGGTTTTACAGCATTTGGCATTTTTCTTTGTCTGTTCCTCATTAGCTTATAGTTACTGGGGTTTTCTACCCAAAGTACTTTATTTTACTTGAGGGGGATGTTACCCTACATTCCAGAATGGTATGAAATTATAACGATTCTTGCACAGAATGACTTAATTTGGAGCCTTACATTGTTCTCTTCTGGCAGCCATGGTGCAAATTCAGAAGTATTTTCCATAAAGACCTGCTGATGCCTTATGGGAAAAATTCCAGCTGAAAGACCATTTATTTTGCTCATATTTTCTGTTCATGTCTTACCATATTTTTAACTTACTATGGAGTTTTGTGTGGAAACAGGGTTTTGATTGCTTAGAATAATATTCACAATAAGTAATTCAGTGGCATTTTTCCTGATTTTTATACCAGTATGAGAGGTGAATCTGGCCCGGATTCCCTCATTAGTAACATCATGTTAATCCCTGTGGAAAAAATTGTGACAAACAAAGATTTGCTTGCCAGATCTTTATAGGTATTTATAGGTATTTAAAAGCTTAAAAATGATTTCAGTGGGAGCTATGCTCTTTTAAAAATCCCACTAGGTGTCCATCTGCATCTTTAGCAGCCATGTCTGTAGATTCAGCTGCATTTTTCTGAAAGAATTGCTGATACCTGTTAGGAAGTTGAAGTACCATTCATTCTGCTTAAAGACTATTCTGCGTAAGGGTATGTCTACACTATGCGCCGGATCAGATCTCATCTAGATGCGATATATCGATCCCCGAATGCACTCCCATCGACTCCGGAACTCCACCAGAGCGAGCAGATTAAATACGACAGGGATTAAATATGACCCTTCATTTGAGTAATGACTCTTCTATTAAGTATTTTGGAGGTTTCTGTAAGTCCTGCACATTCCTTTGCAATATAGCAGAGCCAGCTCCAAATAATATGTCTAAAAGACCTAGATCTGGTGAGAAGGCTCTCTGGACTTGCTTGATGTCTGAGGCAGAAAGATGATCACTAGATTTCGGGCATTTGAGGAATTTGGTATGTATTTAAAGCATTCATTTTTTCCCTAGAGGAATTGGTCAGTCTGGAGCTCTTGACACTCAGAGCTGCCCATTATCTACACAGGGAGCTTTTAATTCTTTAGGGTTGTCTCCCAGCCACAAGAAACTTAACTCATGATCTTTCCCTTCTCTCACCTTTTCTATCTGAACCCATTTCTGAAAGTGTCATCATTCCAGGAATTTGGATCCAGTTTTCAGTGTATATGATTTAGTGCTCTTTTAAATGAAGCTAATATTTGGCTAATTATGGGGTTAAAGCATATTATAAACACCCTTATGTATTAATTCACTTTTGTTCTCCAGCTCCATGGTCTCTTCACTCTTGGGTATGCCAAGATAACAAAATGATCCAACAACTGTCTACAATGAAGCCACAGCAATGATGATAATAATTCAAAATGTATGTCTACATCCACAGGTGCCGGCTTCCTCCGGGCTCCTAGGGTGCTCAACCTCCCAGCTCTGTCCCAGGCCCCGCCCCCACCTGACCCCTTTCACCAACCCCCCACCCCCGCCCCACCTCTTCCCACCCCCACTCCACCCTTGCCCCGCCCTTTCTCTCAAGTCCCCATCTCTGGTCCACCTTGCCCTGCCTCTTCCCACCCAGCCTGGCACTCTCCTCTAGTGCGCCCCATCCCTGCTCCTCTCTATACCCCCCAGTGCCTGCTGCATGCCACAGAACAGCTGATTGTGGTGGGCAAGAGGTGCTGGGAGGGAGGGAGGGATGATCGATGGGGCCACCGGTGAGTGAGAGGCATTGGGGGGAGGGAAAGCAGCTTAGGCTGCTGGTGGGTGCTAAGCACCGGCTAATTTTTTTCTGTGAGTGCTCCAGCCCTGGAGCACCCACAGAGTCAATGCCTGTGTCTACGTCCCATTTGTATATAAACTCAGTGGTACTTAGACACTGAGAATGTTGACCTGGAATGGAAGGGTGTGTTACCCAAACTTTTATCAAGCAAATTGCAACCACATTGTGTGCATTCAGCCACCATGAATTAATAAAATAGAACACCACCTAAGGACAGTTAATTTGAACAAGCAGGGCTTCTGGAGGCAAGGTCAAATGCTAGCTACAAGCTTGCAGCCTCTGCTAATTTAAATGAAAAAACATTCAGCAAATTAAGACTATAAATAAATAAAGACCTTGAGTTTTGGCCCCTTTAATATAAAAGCTTTTTATAACTAAAATTCTTTGAAATGTTTTGTTAATAAGTAGTTTATTACTTTTTTTTGAAGTAATGACCCAGTAGGGGTCACTATGAGCTGTTTGTTTTGTAAAAGTTAGTTATAAAAAGAGTAAATAATAAAATTTACTTTCAAGCCATTCTCTGAAGCTATCTTGAAAGACTTTTTTCTGACACCCCCTGAATTAAAACTGTTAAGTTACCACTGCTTTTGGTTCTGAAAACCCTGGGTAACAAGAACACTTTCTATCTCTGAGCTGGTGCTTGGAGTGAAATTTGATACCACGCAATCACTTTCTCCTCCCACTTGTCAGTTTGGGATCAAAACAGGATTTGGAGTACATCAGGCACAAGATATATCCTTACTAATATGCTGAGCTGGTTTGTTAGTCCATAAAGTTTTAACAGATGTCTCTTGAGCACAACCCCGAAATACGTTGGAGTATGCAGCAATCACCGTTTGGTGCAACTAAAACATTGTTTGCTTGTTGATAGTATAGGAGTGAAATTGTGATATTTGAATTTGATGGTAGGAGAGTATAGCGTTTGTTTTAAATTGAAGAAAAGAAAGATTAAAATATTCCAAACAGCATTTCAGGATTTTTTAAAAAGAATGATATACTAATTACTTACCTCTTATTAGCTCTTGTATAATTTCTTTTTAGGCTCTTGAAAATACAACTGATTTCCATATGGTAAACATTTTTTTCACTCGCAAATATGTTTTCCTGTGTTTTGAATGGCACTGAAATTAAAATAGCTATTTCTGTTTAAGAAACATTTCAAATTTTTTTATAAAATACTTTCCTAAATCGAATTTTAATTTTTGTTTTTGTTCCACCATCTTCAGTGACATTAATTATGGTATTTTTACTAGTGCAGAAAAGACAGGAGAGGAGGCACTTGGAAACTCCAATGACTTGAGCAGCAATCTCGTCATTATTAATTGTAATTAGGTTCTCCTGGAGAAGGCCTAATTGGACACAGGTGTATTGATTACCAAGCCAGACTGGGGCTAGTGAGTCAATGAGCCAATAAACCCATTAACAAGGAAGCTGTATAGAAGGGTATTGGATGGAGTGCTAAGGAGGGAAGAGAAGGAGAGAAAAAGAAAGAAGGCTAGGAGAGCATGACAAAAAGAGTTTTCTGAGTAGAGACATGTCCCTCCCCACCTCCCTTTTGGAGAAGGGTTTAGAAAGTTCAGATACAGTGTGTAAAGGTATAGAGACACTGCTCTGTATTGGTGGAGGGATTAAACAACTGTAAATAAAATACACTGGAGTGTTTATAAGCAAGAAGGTCTCAGAGCAGTGTGTATTTGTGGATGAGATGAGTGTGGCACATCGCCTTCTCACAGGGCCATATAAGTTGACAGTCACAAAATTAGCCTGAATTTTCAGATGGAACTAGTGATTTTTGGGTGTTTAAGTTCATGTGTTCCCTATGTGAGACATCTTAAGATCTGAATTTCTTGAATGTGCTGAGCACCTCCCTCTGAAATTCAGGCTACTTTAAGCTGTCCCATGTTAAACACCCAGAAATTGAGGTACCAAAAATCACTAGTCACTTCTGAAAATGTAGGCTGCTATATTTTTCCTTTAGAGTGGGACAGACCCAGGCAATTTTTTTATTAACTATATTTTATCTATATATAAAATGAGTTTACAAATGTTTGACTGTGTTCCCCATACATCCTTCTTACCATAAATGCAATTAATATAGCTGTGGTGTACTTTGTTCCTAACAAAGGATTGATTCTGCAAAGATTTAACTGTATAACTTGACTCATGTCAGATGTCCCTTTTACTTCCCAAAGACCGAACATATCTTCACAGTACTTGAAAAGAAGATTTCTAGGTAGTTATATCTAGTCCAGTGCAATCAGCAATCTATTATCTTGCATGGGTCCAAAACAGATAGCCACCATGACTTCAGCCTCATCCTGAATAATGCAAGATCTGTGGCCAATTAATGCATCATCCATGATTTTACTGCTGTTGAGTTGCCTGACCTGGGCTGCATCACACAGACACGTGATCGGGGTTAAGTTTGCAGTCCCAAACTGGATCACCTTGTTCCCTTGGATATTCCATTTGCCACAGATCCACACCCAGGAAGGACCTATCTGGATGTGGAATAACCATTCTGTTCTCTTCCAGACTCAAATGCGGGAAGAATTCACACCAAACAAAATATTTTGAGTGCATCCACTTTCACTCTGATCCCGAGACAAGACTAATTTGGGCACCTTGCTAATCTATTAGCTATCAGAAAACAAAGGATTATCACAAGAGTCGACAGAAGCAGTCTGACATGCTGATAAAGGTCAAGACTCATTGTCTTGGAGACGTCATATTGAGGCTGATGATGTTTCTGATGAAGTACCCCAAACTTCCTATCTTAATTCTTCTCTTCAGATTTCCTACAGGCAATCTCTGGACCCGCACACAATAGCTGTCCATGCCCTAGACTGAACCCTTGCACTGAAGATAGGAATAATAAATGGAACCAATACTGTACCCCAGTAGGACCTCTTCCTTTTCTATGCAGTAATAAGAACACTCTCCCTTGGAAGGGAAAAAGAACCATCCCCATGTTCTGTCCTGATAATTCTTGAACTCTGCTAAATTCCAAAACTTGTTTTCAGAGTAGAAGAATTGGTGAAGCACTTCAACCAATCCATGACTAGTCTTCTAGACATGCAAGTACCAAAGTGCTGGCTCCCATCCCAACACCCACACAGATTGCCATAGATCTCAGATGACCTACAGCAGAGAAAGTGGGAAGAAAATTTGAGCATTGTTATCAGAAAACGTATTCTGATGAAGACAGACTCAGACACAAAGAATTTCTACAAATGTATGCCTCTGCCTGAAGGAGGCAAAGAGTGCTTACTTCTCCTGTGCCATAGACTGAGAAAAGTCGTACCCCACTAAGTTGACTGTTACTTGTCACCTTATTATCTTCTAGGTATTTGCAAATTGATTTCTTAATTATTTGATCCAGTATCTTTTCGGGTACCAAAGTTAAGATGACTGTTCTGTAATTCCTCAGGTTGTCCTTATGTCCCTTTTTATAGATTGGCACTATATTTGCCCTTTTCCAGTCCTCTGGAATCTCTCCCATCTTCCATGACTTTAGCAATTATCTCTGAAATGTCTCAGATATCTCCTCCGTCAGCCCCTTGAGTATTCTAAGATGGATTTCATCAGGTTCTGGTGACTTGAAGACATCTATCTTGTCAACTTTCCCCCTATTTTGGCCCCTGATTCTACCTCATTTTCACTGGCATTCACTATGTTAGACATCTCACTGCTGATAATCTTTTCGGGGAAAACTATCATAGATATGATGAGTTTCACAATGAAGCTTGGACAAGTCACAAATGCTTAGATCGCTGTGACCAGGCCTATGTCCAATAGGATGGAATGTGATATTCTGACCAGGAAGATTTAAGAGGATATATATATATTTAACAATGTGTGGCCATTTTGACATCCAAGATCAGTAAGGATTCTAACAGGATCCCATGGCTGCAAAACAATTTAACAATCTGGCAGCTGAGGTTCTTCATAATGGGAGGAAGGGGCAGGGTGGTACAGAGATACAGTTCTTCAACATGCTTCCTTCTTTCGCCCATCACTACTTGTTTTTCCTTGGTTCAGCTTTGGCAGCTGCTCTTCATCCAGGTGTTGATTTTGGTTACACTTTAAAAATACTGGAATGTTTGATGTCAAGGATATGTAGGGTTGGGTTTTGTCTACATTTTGCTGGTACTTCAGCCTGTTGCAAATAGCTTGCCAAATATGAGAGAAGACTAATATTTATAGGATTTTGAAAGTGGAAGTGCAGTTGCCCATAATTGTTCTGCTCTATTTGGATCTCAAGTATCAGAGGGGTAGCCGTGTTAGTCTGGATCTGTGAAAGCAGCAGAGAATCCTGTGGCACCTTATAGACTAACAGAGGTTTTGGAGCGTGAGCTTTCGTGGGTGAATACCCACTTCGTCAGACGCAGGTTAGTGGAAATTTCCAGGGGCAAGGTATAAAATATATGCTAGCAAGGCACGCTAGAGATAACGAGGTTAGTTCAGTCAGGGAAGGGTGAGTGCCTGTTCTATGCAGTAGATGGTGTGAAAACGCAAGGAGGAAAACTGTTTCTGGGATCTAACCAGATCAGACCACACCATCACTGTTCATTCACCTGCACGTTCCACCAATGTAATATACGCATCATATGCCAGCAATGCCCCTCTGCTATGTACATCGGCCAAACGGACAGTCACTACGGAAAAGGATAAATGGACACAAATCAGATACAGGAATGGCATATACAAAAACCTGTAGGAGAGCACTTCAACCCCCTGGCCACACTATAGCAGACCTTAAGGTGGCCTATCCTGCAGCAAAAAACTTCAGGACCAGACTGCAAGAGAAACTGCTGAGCTTCAGTTCATTTGCAAATTTGACACCATCAGCTCTGGACTAAACAAAGACTGTGAATGGCTTGCAATACAGAACCAGTTTCTCCTCCCTTGTTTTCACACCTCTCACTGCTAGAACAGGGCCTCACCCTCCCTGACTGAACAACCTCGTTATCTCAGCTTGCTTGCTAGCATATATATACCTGCCCCTGGAAATTTCCACTACCTGCGTCTGACGAAGTGGGTATTCACCCACGAAAGCTCACGCTCCAAAACCTCTGTTAGTCTATAAGGTGCCACAGGATTCTCTGCTGCTATTTGGATCTCGTGAGTCCTCAGCTGGAGTTCTGTGTCCAGTTGTGGGTGCCACACTTTAAAAAAGATGTGGACAAATTAGAGAGAGTCCAGAGGGAGGGCAACAAAAATGGTAATAGGTGTAACCTCTGAAGAAAGGTTAAAATACTGGACAATGTTTTATCTTGAGAAAAGAAGACTGCGGGGGACCTGATAACAGTCTTCAAATATCGTAAGGGCTTTTATAAAGAGGACAGTGATCAATTGTTCTTCATGTCCCTGAAGGCAGAACAAGAAGTAATTGGCTTAATCTGCAGCAAGGGAGATTTAGGGAAATCTTGCTAACTGTAAGGATAGTTAAGTACTGGAATAGGTTACCAAGGGAGGGTTTGGAATACCAATCACTGGAGGTTTTTAAGAAAAAAGTTAGACAAACCCCTGTCAGGGAAGGTCTTGGTATACTTGGTCCTTTCTCAGCACAGGGGAATGGACTAAATGACTTCTCAAGGTCTCTTTCTCCCTACATATCTATGATTTGATAATGACCTACAGCAGGGGTAGGCAACTTGTGGCACGCATGCTGAAGGTGGCACGCAAGCTGATTTTCAGTGGCACTCACACTGCCTGGGTCCTGGCTACTGGTCCGGGGAGCTCTGCATTTTAATTTAATTTTAAATGAAGCTTCTTAAACATTTTAAAAACCTTATTTACTTTACATACAACAATAGTTATATATAGAAAGAGACCTTCTAAAAACGTTAAAATGTATGACTGGCACGTGAAACCGTAAATCAGAGTGAGTAAATGAAGACTTGGCACACCACTTCTGAAAGGTTGCTAACCCCTGACCTACAGGGTTCAGTCTGAGCAGAATGACCTCAGCCATGTCAGGGCATTTCCATTCTTCCTTGTAGCTTCTTGGAGGCAGGAAAGGAGTATTTGGTGATCAGCTGGTATCAAGTACCACAGAAGGGTCTCACACAATAAATATGGATATACTTCCCTTGTATATGGATAGCTGGAGGTCATCCATCAGAGCAATAGGCGCTGTCTCTCATGTACCAGGCCTAAGGTCCGCAGCCTGACTGAGAGGGATCCAGGATACTTATAGCCAAGAGGTGGCCCTGAAGAAGCTTTAGCTAGCTGCTTCTTAATAACTTGATTGAAAAAGTAAATTTATACAGAGGTTGTAGTTGTAAAGTCTCAACTGTTCAGAGATGGCTTCTTAAGTACTGGTTAGATGATCATAGGGTGACCAGATAGGAAGTGTAAAAAATTGGGACAGGGGATGGGGGGTAATAGCTGCCTATATAAGAAAAATCCCCCAAAATCAGGACTGTCCTATCTAATCAGGACATCTGGTCACCCAAGATGATCATATATCTTAGGGCAAATAGGAATTTCCCTTCAAAGGAGATGCAGATAGTCTCTTTTAGCAGGGGTCTCAGATGTTCTCTGCTCTCTTTTACCATCTTAGAAGGGCAAGGTTCAGAGTCATAGGTGGATTGCCATTATTTCTATGATTACTACTTGTGAATATGGCATTCAGAGAGCAACTTGCCACAATGGATTGTCGGCATTGGGCTAGAGAAACAAGTACTGACTAGTGAGATTGCATTATGATGGGATGAAGAGCAGTGGCTGCAGAACTTTCGGATGCACAAGACAAATCCACCTTCATGGAACTGTGTGCGGAGCTTGCCCCAGCATTGTGGTGCAAGGACACCAGAATGAGAGCTGCCCTCACTGTGCAAAAGCAAGTGGCAATTGCTGTATGGAAGCTGGTAACTGCAGATTGCAGTCACAAATCAGTTTGGGATTGGAAAGTCCACCATGGGGATTATAGTGATGCAAATTTGTGGGGCCATTAATTGCCTCCTGCTACCAAGGACTGTGACTCTTGGTAATGTGCAAGAAATAATTGATGGCTTTGAGGCAACGGATTCGCTAACTGCAGCAGGGCGATAGATGGAATGCATATTCCAATTTTGGCCCCTGATCATCTTGTGACAGAGTACATCAATCAAAAGATCTACTTCTCCATGGTCTGGCAGGGTCTGGTGGGGCCATTTCACTGACATCAGTGCAGGGTGGTCAGAGGAGGGGCATGATGCACGCATCTTTCGGAACACTGGACTTTATAGAAAGCTTCATGCTGGGACATTATTTCCAAACCAGAAGATTCCAATGGGGGATGTGCAAATGCCCATGAACTGAGACAGTATGGTGAGTGCACTCACAGCCGTGAATCACAAAAGATACTCAAACCTCTTCCTCACTGTGTCTGGGCTACCACAGAGGTTGGCGCGAGTTCCATATATGGTGAGTTTGGGGGTGGGTGGGGAGCATGGCAAGGGGGAAAGGGCAAGAGAAGACAAAGGTGGTTTGTGAAGAGGGTTACTACAAGTAGCTAGGGAGACTATTCTGAATATTGGTACCCTTTTCCACAGACTAGGGTAATCTAACCTAATATCTCACTCCTAAGGGTAACCCAGGGTGCTTCTCCTGCATGCGTGTGCCTTCTGACCAGCTCCATGTGCTGCTCGCCTGTGTGCTACTCTCAGATAAGGTGACATAACCAAGCGCAGTGTCTACACTGATGCTGCGTCACTCTAAGTACGCTGCAGAAAGTTCTATGCTGCTCATCGAGGTGGTTTTATTATGTTGGCATAGCAAAGGAGTTTCATTGGTGGGAGGAGGATTTCAGAGCATACACCACTGTTTTGTTGACAAAAGCTGATTTTGGTCAACAAAACTTTGGAGGCCTTAGTAAGGCTTTTGATACTGTCTTGCATGGCCATCTCATAAACTAGGGAAATACAACCTAGATGGAGCTATGATAAGGTGGGTACATAACTGGTTAGAAAACTGTTCCCAGAGAGTAATTATCAGTGATTCACACTCAAGCTGGAAGGGCATATCAAGTGGGGTCCCTCAGGGATCAGTTCTGTGTCTGGTTCTGTTCAATATCTTCATCACTGGTTTAGATAATGGCACAGAGAGTACACTTACAATGTTCGCAGATGGTACCAAGCTGGATAGCTTGCAACTGCTTTGGAGGATAAGATTAAAATTCAAAATGATCTGGACAAACTGGAGAAATGGTCTGAAGTAAATAAGATGAAATTCAATAAGGACAAATGCAAAGTATTCCACTTAGCAAGAAACAATCAGTTGCATATTTACAAAATGGGAAATAACTACCTAGGAAGGAGTAGTGCAGAAAGGGATCTGGGGGTCACAGTGGATCGCAAGCTACATATGATTCAACAGTCTAACACTGTTGCAAAAAAAAAAAAAAAAAAGGGAACATGGTTCTGGGATGTATTAGTAGGAGAGTTGTAAGCAAGACACGAGAAGTAAGTATTCCACTCTACTCCATGTTGATTATGCCTCAGCTGGAATATTGTGTCCAGTTCTGGGTGCCACGTTTCAGGAAAAATGTGGAGAAATTGGAGAATGTCTGTAGAAGAGCCACAAAAATGCTTAAAGGTCTAGAAAACATGACCTATGAGGGAAGATTGAAAAAAATTGGTTTGTTTAGTCCAGAGAAGAGAAGACTGAGAGGGGACATAACAGTCTTCAGGTACATAAAAGGTTGCTGCAAGGAGGAGGGAGAAAAATTGTTCTCCTTAACCTCTGAATACAAGAAGTACAGTACAAGAAGTAATGGGATTAAATTACAGCAAGGGCAGTTTAGGTTGAACATTAGGAAAAATGTCCTACCTGTCAGGGTGATTAAGCACTCAAATAAATTGCCTAGGCACATTGTGGAATCTCCATCATTGGAGATTTTTAAGAGCAGATTAGACAAACACCTGTCAGGGATGGTCTAGTTATTACATAGTCCTGCCATGAGTGCCATAGACTGGACTAGATGACCTCTTGAGCCCCCTTCCAGTCCTGTGATTCTACGATGGAATCCACATGCCCTTGAAAAGCTCCACCTGAGGCTCAAATGATATAATAAATGGGGTCCATATAAGTACCTAGTAGAATTTTATTTGTGTTCCAGATATCTGTGTTTATTAGCATTTTTGAGTGTTTTTTTCACTGGCTTTTTTTTAATGCTTCTAGAAGTCATTTATGGGGTCAAAATGATGCAAGATTTGATCATCTAGTGGTAGTTCCTTTCCTGAATGATAGAATAAGATCATGAGAACACCAAAATTCAGTGTTTCAGACACACAAATATGAGTGGTGGGGGAGCCCATTAAAAACATTTGAATTTATTGGTGCTGCCATAGACCCTAAATACACAAGCTTTGTAATTTTGTGAGATGAATAAGGAATCATTCACCCCTCTTAATGTAGGACATCTGTATTGTTGAAAGGAATCTTGGCTGGAGGTATTAGTTTCTGATATTTCTAAAGAGGTAAGACCCTACGTTGCAATTAGAACCACACTCAAGAAAATACACATCTTTATTTATTAAACAAACATTCTTTAATTGGCTCTTGTACAGAAATTCACTTATTTTAAATGAGTGAAATAAACAGTGCATTGTATGGAATGGACCTCCAAATATGTCCTGTTAGTTTAAAGTAAAGTTTTGAGTTGGAACATGAAGTGTTCTTTTTTCCCTTGGCTTGAGTTATAGAAAATGTTATTTCTTAATTTAGTAATTGGATAGTTAATAGGGTTCTTTGTGATACTACCGTTAAATAGTGGCTGCATTTTATTAAATTCTGAGACTGGAATTATGGTGGCGCCCGCTAGTGCCATTATAGTTAAGGGTGTCTCAGCATTTCCAATATAAACTTGTATTTCAGTGGTTTAAAACTTGGCAATAAAAAATTTGTTTCCAGCTTAAACTTGGCATAAATCATTATAGCTGCAGAGAAACTTATATATAACATATATAGATACAAAAATAATTGAAATTGATAATTTAAAAAAAATCTTTGGCTTTGTATGTGTCACAGAAAGATTAAAAAGCAAAAACAATATCTTTAAAGAATAAATAAAAATAACAAAACCAGCAGTTGGCAGCAGTGAGGATTAGCTAACATTTTGTATTGTCTGGAGAAAGAAGGATCAAGGTTGACATAGTGAGACTGAAACTAATTTGAAGAGTGATTTTTTTCATGCAATATAGATATGTAATATGATAAAAATGCTTTGTTATGGTTCAGTGGTGAAACTATCCCATGCTGTTGTTAAACTGTATGCTGTGAATACATATTAACTCGCTCTCTGAATCACAGTATGAGACTATTTTTACTAAAATGAGTTGTTATAGCATATGGCGTAAATGGATAATAAGAATAATATATGAAACATTAAAATGATTGGACATAATAAAAATTTCATTTGAGAGGGAAAAAAGAAATGCTCAAAGAAGCCTTATGCAGTTCCTGTCATGCAGTTGTGTCCTATGATACCCTCCTCATTGGCAGTCCCATCCTGGAAGCATCTTAACTAAATAGAAGACTACTGCCTTTACTCACTTAGTGAAGTCTGCACGATAAATGGTGCTTACAGAAACAGCATGCCACATAAACTAACATTACGCAACTGTATAGTGCTTTACTGTGGTGTCAGCTGTCACCTAATCACAATCTCTTTCACTTTGCAGCCATCCTCTCAGGTTAAAAAACTGTGCATGTGCACAGTGCTACTCTCTGATTATTGTTAGTTTTGCTTTGCTATCCATTTTCCTAAAATAAAAGGAAAAGGTTGTAACATGAGAACAAAAGAAATAGAACAGAAGAGAGACAGATTCAGAGAAAAGGAAGATAGTGTAGAATCAAAATTGTGGTCCCAGTACAGATGTTCCATATAATTTATCCACTGATTGAAGTTATATAGGGATCGTGATCCTGAAACCCCTAGCCTTCCTTTGCTTGTGTAAATGGGACGTGAGTGCTTGCTGAAGACATAGGTAGAGCTAGGAGAACTGCAATCAAGTGTACAGCTCCCATTCACACAGGCAAAATAATCAGGTCACCAAGCAGCAGCTCCCAGAACTCCTTTCTCCAGTCTCCGTGGAGAGGTGTGTGTCTTTGAACAATGGATTATTGTGTATGTTGTTTGTGTGTGTTTGGTTTCTTAAATTAAGGTGCAACTGAAAAAAAAAAAAAAAGGGAGGGGGCTGTGAAACTCCATGAAGCTAAAAAATATTTTGAACTTTTTGTTTGGGGAGATGCTAATATTCACTGTCCACTCTCCACTCACGTGAGACACTATAACCTTCTTATTTTCTTTCTGAATATTTGGTAGCTGACATACGAATCATGTGGAACCACAGGACCTATTTACTGTATGTAGATCACACTGTCCAACCAAGTTGTGCTCCTCTGAAGATATGGGGACTGTTATTCAGAGATCTATTTTAAGTTGTTCAAAGTGGGTGAAAAATAATCAAAGTTTAGCTTGACCTGTTACATACAGGGCCGGCTCCAGGCACCAGCTTAGCAAGCAGGTGTTTGGGGCGGCCACTCCGGAGAGGGGCAGCAGGTCCAGCTATTCGGCAGCAATTCGGCAGAGGGTCCTTCACTCCTGGTTGGAGCGAAGGACCTCCCGCTGAATTGTTGCAGATCACGATCGCAGCTTTTTTTTTTTTTAGCTGCTTGGGGCGGCAAAACCCCTGGAGCCAGCCCTGGTTATATAAAACTATAACATAAGCAAAGGTTGAGAGCAGAAAGACTGGTAGAAGTAGGGTGTGTTTAAGTTAAAAGCACTGATGGGGTTAACCCAAGAAAGTACAACTGTAACGGGTCAAGATGATGCTAGAAATGGAAGGAATGATGCTAGAAATGCCATAATTACTGTAACTGAATAAGTATTCTGACTGAATAATTTTCATGCGAAGAGGTTGCCACTCCTTTCTGGACATGGCTTTTTTGAGGTTACTTGACAACTTGTTTTGGAGCTTGCAGACTAAGTAGTTGAAGGAGACAGAGAGAGCTAGACCATCATAGCCTCCACTACCATCAGTGTTGTGTATTTGGTTGTCATGGTAATAGAATCTTATGTTGCTATGGCAACTGAGTTAGATTATTAGGGGATAGCCCAGCCAGTTTTGGCTGGCTGTTGGTTAGTTCTGTGAATGGCAATAAAATGGCTGCTTCAAGGTTTACAGCTCTCTGTGTCTCCAGTGATTTCTTCCTAAAACTCTTGGCCCCAAGGATATAATAACATGGCGTCGAGGTTAGGATCTCTGTGCTGCCCCAGCAACAGACGGAAGTAGAAGTTGAGGTACCAAAAAAACCCCACCTGCTGGAAGGGGCTGAGAACTGGGTTGTTTGCACTGACTGTGCAAACTGAAACTAAAATCATGGCTATCTTTACAGGGCCACTGGAACCTTTTGAGGAGACTATAGTGCAATGGCACGTGTATACTGAGTGTTTTGAGCTTTTTGTTGAGCTTTCTACAGAAGAGAAGGTGGTGCCAGTATTCTTAAGTGTTGTAGAGGCTAAGACCTACTACCTGCTACGCAGCTTACTACACCCTGTTAAGCCAGAGACTAAATCTTACAGTGACATTGTGGAAATCCTGGGGTCCCATTTTTCTCCAAAACCACTGGTAATTGCTGAAAGATATTAGTTCCACAAAAGAGACCAGAAAGTAGACAAAACAGTTGTACAATTTGTAGCAACTTTGAGAAAGCTTGCAGAACACTGTGAATTTAAGGAGATGTTAAATGATGCCCTATGTGACAGGTTAGTGTGTGACCTGCACAGTGAAGCTATACAGAAGCGCCTATTGACAGAGGCTCAGCTTACCTTACAGCCATTGATACTGCTGTCTCCATGGAACTGGTTACAAGGAAGGCACAATCCATCGGTGCATCCCCTAGGGTGCATAAGGTGTCACAAGAACCTACCCACAAAACTGCGGGGAGTCAGGAATGTTACCGCTGTGGTAAGCCAGGTCACCATGCATCAGAATGCTGGTGTAAGGACCTGATATGTTGACACTGTGGCAAAAAGGGACACATTGCGTGTGCCTGTAAACAAAAGAAAAAGAGGCCTGTGGTCTGGCTGACCAAAAAGGGAAATCTGCATACCCTAGAGCTGACCCAAGATGACCAAGGAGATACCGCTTCACAAGAAGAAGAGCCAGTCCACGTTTTGTCTTTGGCAGTGGGCTCACATGGGTAACCCCGCTGTTGGACGGCAAACCTATACGCATGGAACTGGACACCAGTGCAGCTGTTTTGCTGGTCTCAGAGACTGTGTATAAAGAAAAGCATCTTCCACTTAAAGCAGCAAAAACAGTGCTGAAGACATATACGGGAGAAGCTGTCCCTATGTTGGGCACTACTGATGTTAAGGTGGAGCTCAGTGGACAGACTGCTAAATTGCCACTATTTGTGGTGAGAGGTAATTACCCAACCTTAATGGGTAGGTCTTGGCATAAGAATATCCAGCTAAATTGGGTGGAAGTGCATTGAGTGACTAAAGAAGAAACGGGTCTGACCACTATACTAAGGAAACATGCTGCTGTTTTTGGAGAGGATCTGGGAAGTATGAAGGGAATCACTGTGACATTGAACATTAAACCTGACAGTCAACCAAAATATCTGAAAGCCAGAACTGTGCCATATGCCATCAGGCCGAAGGCTGAAGCAGACCTGGAGCACCTGGTCACAAATGGAGTCCTAATACCAGTTACCCATAGCCCATGAGCCACTCCTGTCGTTCCAATAGTGAAGAAATATGGTTCCCTCTGGATTTGCGGTGATTTTGAAGTTACTGTCAACCCAGTGTTGTGTGCAGAGTAATACCTGCTTCCCCGCAAGGATGACCTCTTCGCAAGCCTGGCTGGGGGCCAAAAGTTCAGTAAGATTGATCTGAGTCAAGCATATTTACAGATGCATGTTGATGAAAGGTCCCAAGAGTTGTTGACTATTGTGACGCATAAGGGGCTTTATTGATACTGTCGCCTACCCTTCGGAATAACATATGCTCCTGCCCTGTTCCAGAGGGCTACGGACCAAATCTTATGTGGCTTGCTAGGAGTGCAGTGCTATCTGGATGACATCCTGGTCACCAGAAAGAATGAGGATCACCTAAAGAATTTAGAGGCTACCCTACAAAGACTGGAAGACTATGGACTGCGAGTCCACAAAGACAAGTGTGAATTCTTCCAGCCCTCTGTTGAATATTTGGGACACATCATTGATGCTACAGGTCTTTGTAAGGCTCCTGCCAAAGTTAAGGCTATTGTGAAGGCTTCCCTTCCTTGAAATGTTAGCCAGCTCTGCTCATTTCTAGGACTATCGAACTATTATGGAAAGTTCATCTCACAGTTAGCCACACTGCTAAAACCACTTCACAATCTCCTTGGGAAGAACAAGGCCTCGAAGTGGACTGAAGCCTATGATGTTGCATTTAACAAAGCTAAGGATGCATTGCTAAATTCTGAAGTTCTGAAGCACTTTGATCCATCCTTACCCCTACAATTGGCCTGCGATGCCTCCCCTTATGGAGTGGGAGCAGTCGTGTCACACATTATGCCTTCGGGAGAAGAGAGACTTACTGCTTTGACTTCATGCACATTAAGCAAAGCAGAAACTAACTATGCCCAAATCGAACATGAGGCATTCGGAATCACTTTTGGAATTCAGCAGTTTCATCAGTACCTGTTCGGACGGAAGTTTACTCTTCTCACAGACCATTGGCCCCTGACTTCAATTTTTGGATCCACACAGGCATTCCTCCGTTAGCCGCTAGTCATATGTAACGGTGGGCATTGTTGCTTTCCGCGCACTCATATGAAATCAAATATTGGAAATCCACTCTGCACGGCAATGGGGATGGTCTCTCAAGGCTGCCTTTGCCAGTCAACTGTTGAGATATTACCCAGAAGGAAATCTTTTACTTTGAACAGGTAGAGAATACATCCATCACCACTACTCAGATAAAAAAGGCAACTCGAGTTGATCCAGTATTGTCCCAAGTTATGGACCTGGTGATGCATGGAACATCTCAACGAACCTCTCTGGTCTCACCTGACCTTGTTACCTACATGTCCAGGAGGACGGAGTTATCAATCCAATCTGGTTGTTTGTTGTGGGAGAGATGTGTAATTTCCCCCACCACTGAGATCACAAATGTTAGAACAGCTCCATTCTGGTCACTGTGGAATAGTGCGCATGAAGGAAATTGCACGAAGCTATTTTTGGTGGCCTGGATTGGACAGTGCTATTGAAGAGAAGGCAAGAGCTTGTATATCATGTCAGGGTGTGAGGAATGCACCTCAGTGGGAACCCCTACATCCATGGGACTGGCCTGAAAACCCGTGGCAACATATTCATGTTGACTTTGCTGGCCCCCTTGAAGGAAGCATGTTCTTGGTGGTGGCAGATGGCCTAAATGGCCAGAAAACTCTTTAATGCAGTCCACTAGTGCAGAGAGTACTATCCAAAAACTATGAGGACTCTTTAGTCGTTTCGGTCTGCCAGAATAACTTGTGAGTGACAACGAACCGCAGTTCGTCTCTCAGAGTTTCAAAAGTTTATGAAGGCAAATGGGATACATCACATCACTTAGCACCATATCATCCATCCACCAATGGATTAGCTGAAAGATTTGTGCAGACAATGAAACAAGCTTTGCAATCGGCAAGGGGACAATTATCCTTCAAAAGAGTCTGGACACCTTCTTACTATCCTACAGAAACACACCTCATGCTATGACCAAGGCATCCCTGGCCTTTCTAATGATGAGATGACAGCTGCGCACTTGCTTTGATCTGCTGAAACCTTCTGAACCCCGATAAATTGTGCAACATCAGCAGCAAGATCAAGTCATCAGGCATGCACCCAGAGCAAAAGACCGAACCTTTAGCCCGGGACAGCCGGGCTCGGAATTATACTTCTGTAGCTAAATGGGTCCCTCCCGCTGTCATCACTCAAACGGGAATGGTTTCCTACACAGTCGGGACTGCAGAGGATCTCACCTGGTGGCGACATGTAGATCAGCTGCTGCCAGTCCTCAGGACACATCTTCAGTTGAGTTGCCTGACTTCACCACCTTCAGTGAGACATCGAATCAAGAGTCACCTGTTCCTGACTTTTCCCCTCCATTTCTGCCAGCGGCAGAGATACCCCTCTGCCCGGCATGAGCTGATACCCCATCCTCACCCGTTTGCCGTATAAACCCTGAGCCCATTGTCAGGCCCGCGCCCAAGACGCTTTCGGGTGCAACAACACCAGAAGTCCGCCGTAATCCACCTAGAGACAGACAGCCTCCTTGTCGGCTGGATCTTTAGCTAGGGCGAACTCGTGGTTACGGGGCAAAATAATCCCTGGGGTTTAGCTGGGAATGAAGGCAGTCTACCCTCCTTCTCTGGTTTAATGTTCATTTTGTTTAGGGGACATTCTTATTAAGGGGAGAGGAATATGTTGTGTATTTGGTTGTTGTGATAATAAAATCTTGTGTTGCTATGGCAACTGAGTTAGATTATTAGGAGATAGCCCAGCCAGTTTTGGCTGGCTGTTGGTTAGTTCTGTGTGTGGCAATAAATGGCTGCTCCATGGTTTACAGCTCTCTGTGTCTCCAGTGATTTTTTCCTAAAACTGTTGCCCCCAAGGATATAACAATCAGGAACTACTATCAGACCAATGGACATTCGTTTTTCTTGTTCCCGAAAGTTGCGCTTACCAGGCAAGGCCAGAGATAGTGAGCAGATGACACTACCACCTCCATCAGGTTTAGCTGAATTCTGAACACCACCTATGATGTGAACTTGAGATCCTGCTAACGTCTGCTCCCTATTGTGTCATTTTCCTTCCCCACTTTATTTATTCTCTTTCATATCATCCTTGTTTTGCCTCCTATCTAATGAGAGTCATGTTTAGCCGGCCAGGGCAAATCTAACTTTTGAAGAACTGCTTTAATGAAAAAGGCAAGGTAAACACATTGCCTTAACATGCTGGTAATAGTTTGCCAGGTTTTGGAGAGGGTGATAAAATCATGTGCTGTTCCTGTGATTTTTTTCCCCCAGAAGCTGGATTGCAAATGAAAAAGACACAGACGGATTCTATTTTTTCCATCTCTTCTCTGTGTGTGTCTGTCTTGTTTTGTCTTAAAAAGAAACGAGATTGATTTCAACAGCCACTCATAGCTAAAGGCTGTCTACCTAACCTTCTGTTTTCCCCTACCAGAATATTTAATACTATCTAAGGGTTTCCCTGCGTGATGACACTCAGGAAAATTAATCTGAATTAACAAAAATTGTGAATTTAAAGTGGATCAGTTAAACTGCATCAAACCCCTGTGTGGACACTCTCATTTAGAATTAAAGTGACCTTAATTCAGTTTAGAGTAATTCACATTAAGGCCACTTTAATTTTGAATGAGTGTCTCCACATAGATGTTTAATTCAGTTTAACAAATCAACTTTAAATTCACACCTTTACTTAACTCAGATTAATTTTCCTGAGTGTCCCCATGTAGACAAGCCCTAAGGATTTCCCTCCATAAAACTTCATACGACTAAAGGAGCATGAAATAAATTATTAAAGTAAAGTTTTACTAAGTTTTAAGTTTCAAATACTTTAATTGGTTTCCCCTTGTTCTGTGTATTTAATGCATAATGCAGTAAAGGGTGCTTTTTACTCCATGTGCAAGTTACCTAAAGAGGCTATGTCTCAAACAGACCGACTCAAACTGTACATGTTACAGATTTCCTGTGAATGAGACAGGGATCCTACTTCCTTCAAAATGCGATCTAATGGTTTGTCATAGAGTTCAGCAAATATTTTAACGGACATAAAATTGCACATGCATGCATACTCACTATATTCCCTTTTGCTGTAGAATGTTAAAATTAGATTGTTGTTAAAAAGATCCAAAACATTCATAAAATGATTTCTTAACTCAGATTTCTTAACTTCCCCAAATTAAAACTGATTTTCACCAGGACATTCTATTTGTATAGGTACTCACAGATTATAAAACCAGATTCATAGATTATAAAACCAGAAAGAACCATTACGATCATCTTATCTGACTTCCTGTATGACTCAGGCCATAAAACAGAGGCAATCAATTATTTCTTGGTCAAGGTATAGTGAAGGTCCAGACTCAAAAATAACAACAATAATGATAATAAGTAAATAAAAAGATTTCACAGACCATTCAAAAGCATCTGGTGGTCTGGATTTGGCCTGTGGTCTGCCTATTGACTACCCCTGCCATAGGACTTGCTTGAATGAATTCCTGTTTAAACTAGAGCATATCCTTTTGATAAACATCCAGTCTTGATTTAAAAATTCTAAGCCTGGTCTATACTACACGTTTATACCGAATTTAGCAGCGTTAAACCGATTTAACCCTGCACCCATCCACACAACGAAGCCCTTTATATCGATATAAAGGGCTCTTAAAACCGATTTCTGTACTCCTCCCCGACGAGGGGAGTAGCGCTGAAATAGGTATTGCCATGTCGGATTAGGGTTAGTGTGGTCGCAATTCAACGGTATTGGCCTCC
>NC_133774.1:91044818-91054797 GCF_003597395.2 Chelonoidis abingdonii | reverse complement strand
GAAATGATTGTCTGCCGTTGCTTTCACGGAGGAAGGATTGAGTGACGACATTTACCCAGAATCACCCGCGACACTGTTTTTGCTCCATCATACATTGTGATCTCAACCCAGAATTCCAATGGGTGGGGGAGACTGCGGGAACTATGGGATAGCTATGGGATAGCTACCCACAGTGCAACGCTCTGGAAATCGACGCTCGCCTCGGTGCATGAACACACACCGCCAAATTAATGTGCTTAGTGTGGCCGCATGCATTCGACTTTATGCAATCTGTTTTAAAAAACTGGTTTATGTAAAATTGGAATAAACCTGTAGTGATGGAGATATACCCCTAGTGATGGAGATATACCACAACCCTTTATAATTTGTTCCAAGGATTAATTACCTTCACTCTTAAAAATTTATACCTTATTTCAAGCCTGAATTTGTCCAGGTTCAACTTCCAGCCATTGGTTCTTGTTATACCAAGTCAACCCTTATCCTTCTATTTGTTAAGATAAACAGATTGAGCTCCTTGAATCTTTCACTGTACAGTATGTTTTCCAATCCTTTAATCATTTTTGTGACTCTTCTCTGAATGCTCTCAATTTATCAACATCCTTCTTGAATTGTGGACACCAGAACTGAACACATTATTTTAACAGTGGTCACACTACTGCCAAATACAAAGGTAATATAACCTTCCTACTCACTGTTCCACTGTTTGTACATTTAAGGATTGAATTAGCTCATTAGTATCTCACTGGGAATTTGTTAAACTGATTATCTATAATGCCCTCCAAGTCTTTTTCAGAGTCCTGGCTTCCCAGGATAAAATTCTGCATCTGGGGGCTTATGTCCTTCATTCTTTGTTCCTAGATGTATGGCCTTACATTTGGCCATATTACAATGCATATTGTTTGTTTGCTCACCACTTATCAAGTGATCCAGATCTCTTGGTACCAGTGCCCTTTTCTCTTAATTATTTACCATTCCCCCAGTCTTTGTGTCTTATGCAAACTTTATCAGTAATGATTTTATGTTTTCTTTTAGGTCACTCATAAGAAAGGTTAAATAGTATAGGGCTATTAACCGATCCCTAAAGGACCCCAATTGAAACACGTTTGCTTGAAGATGTTTCTCTATTTGCATTTACATTTTGAGACCTATCAGTTAGCCAGTTTTTAATCCATTTAATGTGTGCCATGATGATTTTGTAGTGTTCTAGTGTCTTAGTGTTGTGTGGTCCCAAGTCAAATGCCTTCCAGAAGTCCAAGTATATTACATCAATGCTATTATCTTTAGCAGCCAAACTTATGATCTCATCAAAATAAAATATCAAATCTATTTTTCATAGATCTATAAATCCATTTTGATTGACATTAATTATATTATTTTTCTTCAATTCTTCATTAATTGAGTCCCATATCAGCCATTCCATTATTTTTCCTGAGATTGATGTCAGGTTGACAGGCTTATAATTGCTTGGATTGTCCCATTTACTCTCTTCCAATATTGGAAGAATGTTTACTTTCTTCCAGTACTCTGGAACTTCCCCAGCATTCCACAGCTTCTTAAAAAACAACATTAATGTTCCAAAGAGCTCCCCAGCAAGCTCTTGTAAAACTCTTGGATGTCTGTTATCTGGACCTCCTGATATAAAAATGTCTACCTTTTATAGCTGCTGTTTAATGTCCTTCTGAATTACTGTTGGAATAGAATGGAAAGTATTTCCATCATAATCATATGATATGAATACATTCTTTTGCTTTTTCCCAAGTACGAAGCAGAAATATTTATTTAACACATCTGTCTTTTCTGAATTAATATTGACAGTTCTATCATTTCCATCTAGTAATGGACCAGTATCATTGTTAGGATTCCTTTTGTTTCTAATATACTTAAAAAAACATTCTTGTTGTCCTTAATTCTGCTGGCCATAGAGTTGTCCTTTTGTCCTTTTGCTTCATTTATCGATTGACTATAATTCATAGCTTCTGATTTACATTCATTATTATCAGCTTCCTCTGATGCTTTTTTTATTTTTATAGCAGCTTTCACTTTCCCTCTAAGCCTTTTTTAAAAAAAAAAAAAAAAAAGTGTGGCCTTCCTTAATTATGGGATTGTGGCTTTTTTAATAGCTAGTAACAAGTTCACAAACAGTTCCCAGTTATTCACATCTTTCTGTTTTAGATTAATTCTCCCATAATTGTTTTAAGTTTTTTGAAACTGGTCTTTTTAAAGCACCAAGTATATATAACCTATTTGGACTTTATTCTGTTTGCACATAACAAACATTATCAAGTCATGATCACTTGTACCTAAACTCTGCTAATTTTTAGTTCTGTGAGCAATTCCTCATTATCTGTTAAGCTGATAGCTAATATGGAATTTCCCAGTACCTACAACCCTCATCACCATGGCACCTGTGCACCTTACAATCATTAACAGATTTTATTCTCACAACACTCTTATTAAGTAGGGCACTATGTTATTACTATTTTACAGATGAGAAAGTGGGGGTCAGGATGGATTAAGATCAATATATTCAAAGACACAAAGGAGAGATACTAACTCTCCCAAGTTACTTGTCCAAGGTCACACACACAGTCTGTGGCTGAGCCAGGAACTGAATGCAGGTCTTCAGTGCCTTATCTATTGAACAGTAATTTCTGCCCTTTCCTTATCTTTGATCTAAGGGGCTATTGCCCTGCCAAGCTTTAAATTTGTACTCACAATTTCTGGCCTGCTACTAGTGTGTTCTCTCTCTCTCAAAAAAATACATTTTCCATTATATATTTACTCTCCTTATTCTCAAAAACATCAGAACTGTTTTCCCTCAAGTTTTTAAAAAAGTTACCTCTAGACTTGGAAAATTTCTTTCCCACAGCTGGAAGTTTGAGGAAATTATAAACAACAGAAAAATGTTTTCAGAATGAAAATGCTTGGGCAACCTTAGTCTATAGAGGGCATAACAGGTGTACCTGGAAAATGTGTGTAATTGCCTATGTTATCACATTTCTGTGGCATTTTCTGCAGTAAGCAATTCTTCTGCCTCTTTTTGGGAACTTGTTTAAAAATGTGGTTAGGTTTATGGAAAAATGTCTGATTTTATCCCATTCAGTCAGTATTGTAACATAAATAGTTTTAATTCAGTCCAAGAAGACATTGTTAATTACCACCCAAGTTCAATAGAATATTTTTTCTGGCTGGAGCCAATGGTGCCAGAAGCACTTTTCTTATCTAGCAGTGTTAAGCCATGCATCTGGCTGTCTGGTTTGGTTCAATGAAAGCAGCTGAGGTGGGTTCCTTAGTTTGTTTTTCACTTCCCTGCTCAGCTAGGAACTCATTTAGTCCAGTGAGATTACAGTGAAGGACACTTTAGTATTGTGTGCTTGCAACTGTATCTGTCATGACCACTTTTCTAAGTATTTGTTTTTAAAGTTAAGGTTGGAATATAAACTGAGATCATACTGACAGCAGCAGTGCTAGCATTTGGCAAGACGGAATTTGACATGCTCCAAAAAATAATTGCTTGGAGATAAATATTAATCTACAGCTCTTGTAGAGCTCTTGGGTTTTTACCACCTTGGTTCATGGCCAGCTCTGCAGCCTATTGTGTTTAGCTATTGCAGGCTGTTCTACAAGCGTCTGATTTACAGTTCACAAGAGTAGCTGTAGTGGTTTATGTAGGTTCAGAACGGTGCCCATCACTATGGTACATAAATGCTTCCCTCAAATGAAGTGGACATATATATATATTTCTCTCTCCCCTGCAGTCTGTGGGATTAGACTTGTTTTTCACAAAAAGAGTACTTGTGGCACCTTAGAAACTAACAAATTTATTTCAGCATAAGCTTTCGTGGGCTACAGCTCACTTCTTCGGATGCATAGACTGGAACACAGAGACAGAAGATATTTATACATACAGAGAACATGAAAAGGTGGAAGTACCTATACCAACTCTAAGAGGCAAGCTCTCTAAACACTCAGTGACAGACTTGAAGGTGGCAATTTTACAACAAAAAAACTTCAAAAACAGACTCCAAAGAGAGACTGCTGAACTTGAATTAATATCCAGATTAGATACAATTAACTTAGGTTTGAACAGAGACTGGGAATGGTTGGGCCATTACACTAATTGAATCTATTTCCCCATGTTAAGTATCCTCACACAGGACTGGAGTCAGGGTTTCTGGCACCCTGGGCGCCGGGCCATTTCACCACCCCGCGCGCGGGTCTCACAGCTCTGGTGGAGCTGCCGCAGGCATGCCTGCGGCAGCTCCACCAGAGCCGCAGGACCAGCAGACCATCCGCAGAAATGCCTGCGGCAGGTCCACCGGAGCCGCCTGCGGCCCCCTCGGCAAAATGCCACCCCCCCACCATAATGCTGGCACCCTAGGCGACTGTCTAAGTCGCCTAAATTCAAGCGCCGGCCCTGTCTTCACACCTTCTATGGGTCATCTCGATTATCACTTCAAAAGTTTTTTTTCTCCTGCTGATGATAGCTCACCTCAATTGATTGGCCTCTTACAGTTGGTATGGCTACTTCCACCTTTTCATGTTCTCTGTATGTATAAATATCTTCTGTCTGTGTGTTCCAGTCTATGCATCCGATGAAGTGGGCTGTAACCCATGAAAGCTCATGCTGAAATAAAGTTGTTAGTCTCTAAGGTGCCACAAGTACTCCTGTTCTTTTTGCGGATACAGACTAACACGGCTTCTACTCTGAAACTTGTTTTTCAAGTATTCAAATTAAAGCTGAGGTAGAACATTTGCCTTTCTCTGAATTTCTTTGCATTTGTAGCTTTACATCAGAATCTTTATAAAAAGAAACACGTGCTGCACTTCTAAGTAGGGCTGTCAAGCAATAAAAAAATTAATCTTCATTAATCATGTGATTTAAAAAAATTAATTGCAGTGTTAATAGAATACCATTTATTCAAATATTTTTGGATGTTTTCTACAGTTTAAAATATATTGATTTCAGTTACAACACAGAATACAAAGTGTACAGTGCTCACTTTAGATTTACTTTTTATTACTTATATTTGCACGGTAAAAAAACAAAATAAGTAGTATTTTTCAGTTCACCTAATGCAAGTACTGTAGGGCAATCTTTTTATCATGAAAGTTGAACTTACAAATGTAGAATTCTGTGCAAAAAAAAACCTGCATTCAAAAATAAAACAATCTAAAGCTTTTGAGCCTGCAAGTCCACTCAGTCCTACTGCTTGTTCAGCCAATCACTTAGACAAACAAGTGTGTTTACATTTTCAGAAGATCATTCTGTCCCCTTTTTGTTTACAATGTCACCTGAAAGTGGGAACAGGCATTCTCATGGCACTGTTGTAGCTGGCATCGCAACCAGAGCTGTCCCTAGCTATCTTTGTGCCCTACGCAGCCGCCTCCCCCGGGGGTCTGTGTGAGGCCCAAGGCCTCCATGAGGGAGGCTATCCCCAAGCCTCCGCAGTGGGGCTGTGTGGGGCCCCGCCCCAGGCCTCCATGGGAGGGGAGGACTGGCCCCAGGCCTCTGTGGCAGATGAGGGTGGAACGGGGCTTGCCACTTTCTGTGGGAAGTGGAGTGACCCAGACCCAGCCTGCTCTGCTCCCCTGGTTCCCAGGCTTGGGGGGAAGGGGAAACTGCCCCCCATCACTTGCCGGCGGCGTGGCTGGGATCTCGGGGAGCGGAGCAGGCTGGGGCCAGATTGCTCTACTTACCAGTGAGTGCAGGCCCGACCGCTTCTAGAGTCCTCAGGGGAGTTGGGGCAGAGCAAGGGTGGGGGCCCTGGGGAAGAGCTGGAGCAGGGGTTGGAGCAGCAGACAGCTGTGCAGGGCACCAGGAAATTTCCTGGTGCCCTACACAGCTGCGTACCTTGCGTATGGGTAAGGACGGCCCTGGTCGCAATATATTTATGTGCCAGATGTGCTAAAGATTTATATTTTTCTTCATTCTTTAACTACCATTCCAGAGCACGTGCTTCCATGCTGATGACAGATTCTGCTCAATAAAAATCCAAAGCACCTTGCTTTCTTGGTGGTTTGGGTTCTGTAGTTTCGCCATTAGAGTGTTGCTCTTTTAACTTCTGAGATCATGCTCCACACCTCATGCCTCTCAGATTTTGGAAGGCAATTCAGATTCGTAAACCTTGGGTCGAGTGCTGTAGCTATCTTTAGAAATCTCACATTGGTAACTTCTTTGTGTTTTGTCAGCTCTGCAGTGAGAGTTTTCTTAAAATGAACAATATGTGCTGAGTCGTCATCCGAGACTGCTATAACATGATATATATGACAGTATGCGGAAAAACAGAACAGGGGACATACAATTCTCCCCCAAGGAGTTTGATCACAAATTTAATTAATGCATTTTTTTGAACGAGCGTCATCAGCATGGAAGCATGTCCTCTGGAATGGTGGCCTGAGCATGAAGGGGCATACGACTGTTTAGCATATCTGGCACGTAAATACCTTGCAATGCCAGCTTCAAAAGTGCCATGCAAATGCCTGTTCTCACTTTCTGGTGACATTGTAAATAAGGAGAGGGCAGCATTATCTCTTGTAAATGCAAAGAAACTTGTTTGTCTTAGCAATTGCTTAACAGGAAGTAGGACTCAGTGGACTTGTAGGTTTTAAAGTTTTACATTGTTTCGTTTTTGAGTGCAGTCATGTAACAAAAAAGATCTGCATTTATAAGTTGCACTTTCACGATGAAGAGATCACACTACAGTTCTTGTATAAGGTGAATTGAAAAATGCTATTTCTTTTACCATTTTTAGAGTGCAAATATTTGTAATAAATATAATAATATTAAGTGAGCACTGTACACTTTGTATTCTGTGTTAGTAACTGAAATCAATATATTTGAAAATGTATAAAAAATCCAAAATATTTAATACATTTTAATTGATATGCTATTTAACATTGCAATTAAAACTGTGATTAATCACAATTAATTTTTTTAACCATGATAAAAGTTTTTAAGTTAATTTTGTGACTGCAACTAATTGGCCGCCCTAATCAGAACCCCATTGTGGGAGATGCTACAGAATTCCATAGGAATATGTGGCCTTTCCCTACAGATTATCATATTGCAGTATTCTGGAGTCTGGACTTGCAAGATTAAGGCAGCTGAACTACTGTATTTCTAACATTTATAAATTTTAGGATTACATTCTGTCATGGGATATGCGTACAGTTTCTGTTGACTTGCAGGTGAACTGGCTACACATGTATCAAAAGCATTGCTTGGACTTTATTAGTAACTATTTGCACTTTGCAGTCTTGAGTGGTTTTGAGAGCTTCCCATGAGGTCCTGAGCTCACTGAAGTGAATGGGATGTGAGGAAGCTTAGCACCTTGCAAGCCCATTGTCATGATCCTGATGCTGCATTGAGGGCAAACGTTGATTGGAGCCAATTGCCCACTGTTTCTTCATACTTTAAGATTATTTGAATAGCGTACAGAAGGCCTGTGGATCTTTAAAAGAAGTCTGCATGAAAATACTGAAATGTCTTTCAACTTAAAAAACAAATCCTCATACTATAAACATTTTACTTCAGCCTGTGAGGTAAACTTGAAATCCTCATGAGAATACGCATCACGCCATCACTTCATTTGTAGTTCTTTTCATTTTTCCTTGCATCTGGCTTGTTTGAATGGATCCATAGGACTATTGCTTGGTTTCAAAAGCACCTGTATATTTCTAATATCGGTCCCTTTCCAACCCTATCCTTTCACTCCCTTGTAACAAAGTAACATTCAAAACAAAAAACTGATGGGAGCAAATTCAAGTCTATGATGCAGAAGATTGTCAAGTGGATGCAAGGAGCATGAAATGTCTACGAGCAAAAGAAAGAGCTCAGATAAGATTTATACCTCTCCTGTCTGGATTTGGTTAAGCTCCTTCGGCTGATTGTGTTCCTTCTCCTCCCACCTCCCGACCCCCCACCCCAGTTAAGTGCAGTTGCCAGAGGTAACTTAAGTGTATAACAGACATGGCCTTTACATCTAGCAAAATATAGAGATGAATCATTGACCACGGCACAAGGATTTGAAACATTTTCCCCCGGCCAAAAGTACATGAACAGAGCCAAATAGAAAAGGAAAGAAAATGGAAATTAATGTAGGCTCGCTATTATGCAAATAGAGCATTTAGAACACAGACTGAGAAGTGATGAACAATAGTTCATTCACTGCAATGAATTGTTTTTGTTATAGCTTTCCATTTTTGCTATATATATATATCTATAGGCCAGTTTATAACAGCATTCATACTGACACATTCTGTGGCAGAAGAAAGACTATGGTATCACAGCCATCTTCCATGTACAATGGAACCATTTTTCCGTTGGTCATTAGAATAACCCCTCTCCCATCACCACCACTACCACCACCACAACTTCCTATGCCACCATCATGTCCTGATACCATTTTTATATAGAGTAGTTTGGCATATGTTATTTGGTACTTTCCTCATTAAACTCCCATGCACTGATAATTTGAACCTCATAGAATTTTACACTTTAGAACCAGCTTATATTTCAAAGAATATGAAAATCCTGCAGCAAATTCTTAGTAAGTTCTGCTGAAGAAGTGCTTGTTTGTTACAAACAAGATCTGCTGTTAGGGCCTTGACTTTTCACAACTCAGTAGGTATAAGGACCTCTAGTCATAGAATTTCACCCTTTTGGAACATTTAGACTGACTTTCTTTAGGTACTTAATGATTTGCTCATTCCCTCTGATCATGGATCCTTCATCCTGCTTGACCTTAGTGTAGCTTTTGATCTTGTTGATCACTGTATCCTCTCTGAAAACCTTTAGCAAGAGGCCTGTATTTCTAGCACTTTTCTGTCCCCTTTCAAATTCTGCCTCTGCTTCATTTTTTACATCATCCCTTTGCTTTTATCCCTTGACTGTGGTCTCTCTTCTTCACATACTCTATAATCTATTGTTGGGTTTGATCTCTGAGAATCAGTTTTTCTCTCAACTCACAGTCCCTCTATGTCCCATCTATTTTCCACTCTTGACTTTGTCATTTTTTTTGGTATCATAACTTTCTGCTAGGCACTGGTGATTTGATTTCTTGAAGTCCTAATGACAGATATTTCAGAGAGTTCAGAAATTCCTGCAGGATTTTAACAGAATAGTGCTGGGGCTCTCCACAGTTGAAGGACCCCATAATTGGATTCCTCCAAGACAGAGAAAATGGGAGTTGTTGGAAAGTTTGTGGGAGAGGTGAGAGCAATGACTGTGTTGGGAGTCAGTGGTGGAGACTTGTGAACAATCCTTATTCAATCCTGAGAAAAGGGTTTGGGGATGGATAGAACTTTGGGCTTAGGAGGGGATTTGTATTTTTAGTTTAGTTTTAATTTTTCTTTGAGAGGTGTTATACTGAGAGCTTTGGAGAACGAAGTCTCGTTTTTATAGAAGTGTTAGGATATGGAGAGTGCAAGCTTTCATACATTGTCTTGCCAGTATGCCTCAAACTGTGACGTGGAGGATCTACTCTGAGGGTAAATGTGACGAGGGAAGCCGGGGCTCAACCCTCCCTGTGGAGGAGGGGAGCCACACCGGCCTCGTCCTGTTCTCACCGGGTCCTGTCCTTCGGGTCCACGGTCCACTGTCTGGGCGTTCGGTCCCTGTGGAGTGGACTGGGACACGGCAGAGTCAGTGGGGCCCTGCCTTGGACGCAGGTGGGCACCAAACACAGTGCACTAGGCTCTGGCCCTGTGGGACAGGGCAGAGCAACAAACAGTCAGAGGGAGAGAGCTCTGGCCCTTTGGGGCAGGGCAGAGCAACAAACAGTCACGCTCCAAACGTCTGTTAGTCGATAAGGTGCCACAGGATTTCTGCTGCTTTTACAGATCCAGACTAACACGGCAACCTCTGATAGTTGATTTTAGAATTAGGTTCCAATGGAAATGTATTAACTTAAACTTGCTTTCTCTGTATATTCACTTAAATTAGGCGTTCACAAACATCCACTAATGAATTCACGTG
>NC_133774.1:91036073-91044793 GCF_003597395.2 Chelonoidis abingdonii | reverse complement strand
GAAGGCCCCGAGCCGTATGACCTGTTGCGTCAGGATGCCCCACTGAGCCCGCTCAGTTGTTCGGGTTAGGATCCCCGCAGCACTCTTCAGTGTGTTCGGAGCCGGCATCCCACTGCACTGTGCCACCCAGGTGCGACGGCCCTCCTACTAGGGCCCCGGCTGGAACGCAGAGGGAGTGGGTGGCTGCGGTTCCCCTGCCACCTAGCCGGGTCAGTTATCCCCCTTCGCCCCCACAGCTACGTATTTGTTTGTTCTTGCCACTGCCCAAAGGGCCAGATCCCGCCTAACTGTGTGTCTGCTCTGGCCCTGACCCCAAAGGACAGAGCTCCTTGACTGTTTGTTGCTCTGCCCCTCCTCAAGGGCCAGCTCTTGACTGTTGTTCGCTCTGCCCTGCCGCCAAAGGGCCAGAGCCCCCTAACTGTAGTGTTGCTCTGCCTGCCCGCAAAGGGCCAGGGCCGCTAACTGTGTGTGCTCGGCCCTGCCCAAATGGGCCAGAGCCCCTAACTGTGTGTGCCTTGCCCTGGCCCCAAAGGGCCAGAGCCCCCTAACTTGTGTGGTTTGCTCTGCCCTGGCCCAAAGGGCCAGAGCCCTGACTGTTGTGTTGCTGCGGCCCTGCCGCCAGAGGGCCAGAGCCCCCTGACTGCTTGTGGGCGTCGCACTGCCCCAGGGCGCAGACCCCCTGACTGTGTGTGCTCGGCCCTGCCCAAAGGCCAGAGCCTGACTGTGGGCTCGCGCCCTGCCCCAAAGGGGCGCAGAGCCCTCTGACATGTGGTGGATTGCTCGGCCCTCCCCAAGGGCCAGAGCACCTCTGACTAGTGTTGTTGCTCGGCGCGGTAGCCCCAATGGCCAGGAGCCCTCTGGAGCTGGTGTGGTGCTCGCGCCTGCCCCCAAGGGCCAGACCCTGCTGACTGGGTGTTAGCTCGCCCTTGCCCGCAAAGGGCCAGAGCCCGTCTGACTGTGTGTTGGCTCGCCTTGCCCCAAAGGGCCAGAGCTCTCGGACTGTTGGTGTCTGCTCTGCCCTTGCCCTAGGGCGCAGAAGCCCTACTGATGTTGTTGCTCTGCCCTGCCCCAAGGGCCAGAGGCCCTCTGACTTGTTTGTTGCTCTGCCCCTGCTCCAAAGGGCCCGAGAGGCCCCCTGACTGGTGTGTTGCTCTGCGCCTAGCCTCCAAAGGGCCAGGCCCCCTAATGTTTTGCTCTGCCCGCCAAGGGCCAGGCCTCTCCCCTGACTGGGTTTGTTGCGTTCTCGCCCTGCGCCCAAGGGCAGAGCTCTCTCCCTCTGACGTTGTTGCTCTGCCCTGGTCCACAGGGCCAGGAGGCCTAGTGACTGTGTTTGGGTGCCACCTCGTCCAGGCAGGCCCCCACTGACTTCTGCGTGTCCCAGTCCACTCGCAGCAGGGACCGAACACCCAGACAGTGGCCGTGGACCCGAGGACAGGACCCGGTTGAGAACAGACGAGGCGTGTGGCTTCCCTCCTCCACAGGGAGGTCGAGCCCCGGGCTGTCCCTCGTCCAACTGAGGTACCAAGTGAGATGGGACGACCCCGAGACCCTGTGAGTAAGGGCCAGTGGAGGCGCTAGGACACGCAGCGTAGCCGCGTCCTGAATTGTACATGGACTGGAACGGTTTTTCCGAAACGGCTGGCCGAGAAGCCAGAGCGGCAGGGCAGGCGGCGCAACTGCGGCAGCAACAACGCAGCAGATCGCGTGGCGAGCAGCAGCAGCAGCCGGGAATGACCGCATTCCGCAGCAGCAGCAGCAGCAGCAACACACTGCCCAGCTGGAGCAGCGCAGCAGCTCCTGCCAGCAGCTCGGGGGGGCAGCTACGACGGCTTCTCGGGCTGCCCGCTCCGACCCGCCGACGGGAGCCGGGGAGACGACCCGGGGGTCGCCCGCCGGCGCATCCCCTACACCTACCAAAATGGCCCGGGGAGAACCCGGGGCCTCCGACCACCTGGTTGGAACGAGGTAGCCTTTGTCGTCAGGGTGGGCGCGGAAACACTGGGCCACCTGCCTGGCCCGCGTACCGACTAATGGAGGGCCTGCCCAGCTGTGCCTAATCGGGGCATAGCCACGGAGGAACGCCAGGGGAGTTACGGGCTGGGTGAAGGCAGCACTGGACGCCTTGGACGTATAGCACCGAGACGAACATTCGGCAACGGTCCCGGGCCAGTACGGTACCCACCAAGGTGCCCGGGGCCCCGATGGTTGCCCAGTAGGCCTGAAAGAGGCTTGCCGACTTGGCATGCAGCCAGAGCCCGTACGGCGGAGGAGGTGAACAGAGGCAAGTGGTCCTCGAGCAGTATCGTCGCAGTCCTCCGCCGCTCGGAGAACTGGGTCCTGAATAGGCGAACGACCCGGCGAGGGTCCCCGACGGGAGACTGCGAGCAGTCCCGCCGCCCGCGTCATCCTGGGTCGGCCGCCGGACGCGACCGTGGGAGGTTTTGCGCAGAAGCCATACACGCGGAGCCCGTCCCGGGCTTAGGCCCGGGCCCGGGAGGGGGACCCCACGGGACCGGCTGGCGCACCTCCGACCGGTGCCAGCGGACCCACGTGGGCGAAACCGCCGCACCAGCGGTATTCCTCTCCTGGGCCCAGCAGGCGCCCACTGAAGGTCCTCGGCGCGGGCATCGGCGTCGAGAGAACCAAAGATTTCGAATGTTGGAGGGAGGTCAACCTCGCGACGGGACTGCCCACAAAATGGAGTGCGGCTAGGGCAGGTATATAACAGGGGAAGGCCGGCTTAAGACGATTTCAGCCCCCGAACGCTCACGATCACCGGTAGGTCGTGGGGACCGTACCACGAGGCCCATAGTCGAGCTCGTTGCGGGCAAACGTTGGTCTGTCGGACTGAGCCCCCCATTGAATGCCTAAACTCGGCTCCATCACACCGTCCAGTGCTTCAGGGTAGGACATCCGCCCGCTATCCGAGAGTGCATGTCCCCCAGTCACCCGTCAACGGTCTCACCGGTCGCGTTATTGGTGCGGGTGGCACCGTTTGCCTACCGGTACATCTTGGTCGGGACTGCCCGCCTTCAGGGGGGCTCTGCCGTTCCATCGGCCCTAACGGCCAACGCCCCCGAGCCCCCGGAGCAGACCGAGGAGGGGCCCTGAGGAAACCGACAGGAACTCGGAAGGAGGAGGCCCCGACTGAACGGGACCCCCCGAGGCCCCGCTTCGACACCTGACTTTTGCCGAGATCACGCGCTGACCCTACGCTCCGCCAGGCCTATGAGCAGCTCGCGGCCATAGACGGGTCGGTCATAAGATGCGGCCGGGTGTACGCAATGGCCACAACTTCGAGCTCCGCCGGGAACCTGATTGTACCGGGTCGAGCGGGACCCCCGGGACACAAGAACCACGAGGCCCGCTCCTCGTGCCCCGCTAGCCACCGCCGGGCTGTATTGAAGCTTAAGCCCATGACGTACCGCGGCGGGCCACTTGGGACAGGAAGAAGACCCTGGCAAGGATTGCGCGGCTCATCTACTGGCCAGGGATGGACGGGGATGTCCAGGAGATACTGCAGCTCCTGTCCGGGTTGTCAACTGGCCGCCCGACCCGGACTACCCAAGGCACCGCTAGTCCCAATGCCCCTGATCGACACGCCCTTCGAGCAAGTCGCCATGGACCTGGTGGGCCCGCTGCCACGGAGTACAGCGGAATTCCAGTACGTCCTAGGTCTTAATCGATTATGCCACCCGATTCCCGGAGGCTCATCCCACTGCGGAGTATCACGCCCGGACCATTCGCTGGCGAGTGGTAAAAGTGTTCTCCCGAGTGGGACTGCCCCGGGAAATCCTAACCGACCGGGCACGAGATCACATCCCCGCCTCTGAGCACAGGTCTGTCGCCTCCTGGGGTCAGCAGCTCCCACACTCGGTCTACCACCCTCAGACGACGAGGTTTAGTGGAGCGCTTAACCGGACTCGTCAAAGAAGGTATGCTCGAGACGGTTTCCCCAGCAGATCTTCGGCATGGACAAGCTCCTCCCACCATTACTCCTTGCCATCCGGGAAGTCCCCCAAGTCTCCACCAAGTTCTCTCCTTTTGAACTGCTATACGGTCGGAGCCGAGGGTCTCCTGGATTGATGCGGAGGGCTGGGAGCAGTCGCGCTCCCCGCGCAGGGCTCTCCAGTATTGGTGCCAATTGCGGGAACACTTGACACAGGCCGGGACGCTGGCCAAAGAGAACACTCAGAACGGCCCAGGAGAGCAGGAGCGGAACTACAATCAGGGCACGCGAGAGAGAGAATTCAGACCCCGGAACCGGGTCTCCTGCTCCTCCCTCCAGCGAATCCAAATTGTTGCCCGCTGGCAGGGCCCCTACGAGGTGCCGGAGGTGGGGACCCCGTCAATTATGAGATTCGCCAGCCCGGGCCACCGCCAGAGGAAAAACAGATCTACCACATCAGATTGTCAAGCCCTGGGGCGGGTGGCAGCCTCCTGATTGACCAGTGCCCGCCGGAGACTGGAGATTGGCCCGGAATGCAAGGACCGGTGGAAAGGAGGGAGCCAACGCGCCCTGGGAAGCGTCTCTGACAGAGGATCAACGCAAACATGCCCGAGGCCCGTGAGTCCTTCGGCAGACTTTATCACGTCACTGCCAGGTTGCCACGGCCGGCCGCCTCCCATCCAATCCACACTGAACCTGGAAAGTCCGTCCGGATACGACCGGCGCAATCCCTACCGATGCCGCCAGGAGTGAGTAGGTGAGGTAAGGGCAAATGTTGCCGTGGGTTCATCGAGCTATCTCGCAGTGAATGAGCGCAGCGGTGGTGCTGGTCCCTAAGCCGACGGCTCTCGGCGGTTTTGCGATTGATTTCGCCAAAGTTAATGCAATCTCCCGCTTTGACGCATACCGATGCCCCGGATCGACGAACTTACTCGGCCGTAAATATACCTATTATTTACGTACTACAAGCAAAGGATATTGGCAGATCCCCCGAGGAGGCGGCCAAGAGAGAAGACAGTGCCTTGCTACCCAGTCCGGGCTCTATCATTTGACCGGAGCGCTCGGCCTCCATGGCGCCCTGCGACGTTTCAGCAGTGATGGACGCCTCTCACGGAACCCACACGAAGAGATAATGCGGTCCGCCTACGTGGACGATGTGTGATCCACAGCCGTGCTGGGATGTACATCTGCAGCAGGTAGCGGCGGTCTACGGACTCTCCGGGAGGCAGGCTAACTGCAACCCCAAAGTGCCGCACTCGCCTGGGGGAGACCAACTACCTCGGGGTACCGTCGGGCGGGGACAGATAAAGCCTCGTGGGGAAGGTTCAAGCCCTGGCGGAATGCTCCGCCCACAACCAAGCGACAGGTGCGGCGTTCCTGGGGCTCGTCGGCTATTACCGGAGATTCATAACCGCATATTTGCCTCGATTCAACCCCTACTGGGCTGCTGACTAAGAACAGTCAACCGGAGCGTGCGCTGAAGCCAGGAATGTGAGATGGCTTTCAACACGCTCCGCAACTGTCTATGCCAGAGCGGTTCTTTACGAGTCCCGACTCAAGGAAACCCTTCATCCTCTAGGAGGGAATGCGTCTACGTGGGCCTGGGCGGTCCTCTACAGGCAAGAGCGAGGAGACACATCCCGTCCTCTATATGAGCCGGAAGCTATTCCCCGGAGCGAAATATGCCACCGTGGAAAGGAGGCCCTCGCCGTCAAATGGCCTGCGAGGCTCTGCGGTTCTTCCTGCTCGGCGGCCCCGTTTACCCTGGTCACGGATCACGCCCCCCTCCAGTGGCTCATGAGGATGAAGGACATAACGCCCGCATCATGCGTGGTACTTGCGCTTGCAACCTATGCCTTCACCATCCGGCATATGGGCCGGCAAGGACCGACGCCAACGCAGACTCTTCTCCCGCCTCGAGGAGAGAGAACCGCCGGTCCGTCGAACGGGAACCGGACTTGAGGGGGGGGGTGTAGCGAGGCGGTGTGCTCCCCTCCTCCACAGGGAGGGTTGAGCCCCGTTCATCTTCCCCCAGGGCGGACTTCCAGGCAGAAGCCCGCCCCTCAAAGGGTCAGGCGGCGACCGGAAGTATAAAAGCCGGGCGCCGCCTTCAGATGCGCCGAGCAGCCAGCGAGAGCAGACGTGCCGGACGACCCTCGTCGCTGGAGGCTGCCGAGCTGCCGAGACCGGGACCAGGCTTGCCGAACCGACCCGCAAAGCAACCACGACCCTGAGCTGCGGGAACTAACACCGCTTAACCCAGCCCCACTACGCATGTCCTCTGCCAGCCTCCGCGGGCACCAGCTGGACCCGCAGCGGTACTACCGGATCTACCCCTGACGCGGACTGGGAGGAGCCATGACGGTCGACGACCCGGCGACCAGGTAGGCTGCGAGGGGGAATGGAAAGTAGCCCGGGGGCGGCTGAACCACAGTCAAGCTGCAGAAGGCCCGAGCCGATGACGTGTGTGTCGGTCGGGATCCCCACTGACCGGCTGTCAGTGTGTTTCGGTTAGGATCCCCCCGAGCACTCTGTCTTTTCGGGCCGGATCCCCACTGACTGCACTAGGCGACGGCCGCTACTAGGGCCCCGGGCTGGAACGCAGAGAGTGGGTGGCCTGCGTTCCCCCTGCCCCCGTAGCGGGAGCGAGCAGTAACCTCCCTTCGCCCCACAGCTACTATTGTTTGTTTGACTCCCTGCCAATAAAGAGCAACCCTCTCCTAACGTGTGTTGCTCTGCCCGCCCAAAGGGCCAGAGCCCCTGATGTTTGTTGCTCGTGCCCTGCCCAAAGGGCCAGACCCGCTGACTGTGTGTTGCTCTGCCCTGCCCCAAAGGGCGCAGAGCCCTGAACTGTGTGTTGCTCTCGCCCTGCCCCAAAGAGGCCAGAGACCCCCTAACTGTGTGTTGCTCGGGCCGCTGCCTGCCCAAGGGCCAGAGCCCTCTGCGTGTGTGTTGCTCGGCCCTGCCCCCAGAGGGCAAAGCAAGCCGCTCGCATGCTGTGTGTGCTCGCCCTGCCCCAAAGGGCCAGAGCCCTCTGACTGTGTGTTGCTCGCCCTGCCCCACAAGGGCCAGAGCCCTCCTGACTGTGTGTTGCTCGGCCCGCCCAAAGGGCCAGAGCCCCCTGACTGTGTGTGCTCGGCCCTGCCCAAAGGCCAGAGCCCTCTGACTGTGTGTGCTCGGCCTGCCCAAAGGCAGAGCCCCGTATGGTGTGCTCTGCCCTGCCCCAAAAGGGCCAGAGCCCTCTGGACTGTGTGTTGCTCGCCTGCCCAAAGGGCCAGATGCCTCGGACTGTTTGTTTTCTCAATAGCCCTGCCCTAAAGGCCAGGAGCCTCTGACTGTTGTTGCTCTGCCCTGCCCCAACAGGGTCCAGGCCCTACTGACTGTTGTTGCTAGACGCTGCCCAAGGCCAGAGCCCCCTGACTGTGATGTTGCTCGCCTCTCAAAGGGCCAGAGCCCCCTAATGTTGTTGCTCTGCCCTGCCCCAAAGGAGCAGAAGCTCTCTCCTCTGAAGCTTTCGTGGGTGAATACCCACTGTGTCTGACGAAGTGGGTATTCACCCACGAAAGCTCACGCTCCAAAACGTCTGTTAGTCTATAAGGTGCCACAGAATTCTCTGCTGCTTTTACTAATTCTAAAAGTTATACTCATCTAGTAAGGGAAAGGAAACTATGTGACATCTTTGTTCAATCCAAACTAAAATGCACAGGCACCAAGCACTCCATTGGGTGTTAAACACAGCTCAGATATCACACACAGTCTGCTTACAAACAATTCAGGAACAAGATATAGGGACAAAATGTGTTCATTATGAATGATTTGTCCAGCTCTACTACTGACATAAGTTTGAATGAAAAATATATAATAATGCCTAATAAAAATAATGTCTGGGGAGGAGGTGTTAGGTAAAGTTAGAAGAAAAGCCAGGTCTTCAGCTATCTCCAGACTGAAAAGGAAGTTAAATGTTTGAGAAAGAGAAGCAGTTGATAACACAGCCTGATCTATGTTTCAAAGAGAAAATTAAAATTGAAACCACACTTGCATGGGATGAAGATAACAATCAGAAAAGAACAATATTCTTGTAAGGACGAAAATGCACACCACCATCTCCTTTCCTCATCCACTCCTGACTTCAGCTCACTTAATAGTACACTTCTCAAAAACAAATCTTCTCAGCATAAAAGTGTAATACCGGGCACCTGTGTGGGAGCAGAAGATAAGTTCATTAACTGTGCATGTTAGATGCTGTCAGTGATGATAGATAGATAGATAGATAGATAGATCGATCAACTTTAAAAAAGCATAAAAGAAAAGGCCAAGGCTTCCTTGGCTAACAAAGATCTAGGAAGCCTTTTAGCCTATTATTGAAACAAATCCATGGTGGTATGTTTACATTTCATTCTGAGTGAAATCCAACATCTGAGCTTTTGTTCAATGTTTATTCAACCCTATAAATTGAGTAATGGATTTATTAAACCAATCCCTGGGAATACAGTGATTTAACACTGTTTAGCTTTATCATCCAGATGTACAGTTGTCTGAGTATCAAAAATATCACATAGTGTGGGAGAACCACTTCTCTAACAATGGTCAACAGAATAAATGACTAGAGCTACTGAGGCCACGTCTACACTACGGGATAATATCGAATTAGCTAAAATCGGTTTTATAAAACTGATATTATAAATTCAATTTCATGCGGCCACACTAGGCACAGTAATTTGGCGTTGTGCGTCCATGGTCCGAGGCTAACGTCGATTTCCGAAGCGTTGCA
>NC_133774.1:91005122-91031496 GCF_003597395.2 Chelonoidis abingdonii | reverse complement strand
TAGCACTAAGTGGTATTAAGCTGTGTCTCTCTCCAGGTCTCTTGCGTGTTTCTGAAGGTTGTGTGTTGTCATGCCTTGGTACATCCCACCCCATTTCATCTCCTTTAAATTGTGTTTTTATTCTCTATTGTCTAGCCTCTATACCTTTGTACCGGTTCTTTTTAACCATCTATACTTTTGTTTTTTTATCAACAGTTTAGGCCTCATTCATGCTCTCCCATATCTGACGATCCCATGATATATGCCTCCGCTCAGATAATACTGTACTGGGTTTACATTCTTATGACTTCTATGGTTTTTCACTTTTTCCTGTCAGTTTTTCTCTTGAACTTTTTTCTTTCCTACCACCTGCTTGTATGTTTTTGTCTGTCTAACGTTCTTCTTTTGTTAGAGGTGTAGATTTTGAGCTGACATTGTGATTCCTGTAGCTTGAATGTTATGGGAAAGTTAAATCGGAGCAGCTTAGGGAAAGCTTTTCCTGTGGATCTCTGCAGGAACCGGTCTTCTACCTTTGAATACTATTTTTTTAAAGATCTACCGTTGTATTGTGGTTGTGTTGGCACAGTTTGTGCATATGCCTTTAGTGTATCATACATCAGTGAGATTAAGAATATCTTAAAGACATGAAAATGGGCTGTTTATAAGCTATGAAGAAATATATGTTAAGAATAAATTCTTTGCTCTGTGTGTATTTCTCTACTTGTAACATCCATATTCTGTGTACACACGACCAGCACACATAAACACCACCCGCCTGTTCTTTTAGCCTTTGGTAGTAGATTATTTTTGGCAACCAAATGGAGACGTGGGTACAGAAGAAAGGCCTGTCGCAATACCACTGAGATCCATGGAATTGACGTATTCGTCCTGAAATATTGGAGTGCAGTGTTCCCCAACACACAAGACTTAAAGTGAGGTGCAGTGAGCTTTTTCCGCAGACAAATGTTGTCTATTGAACTCTTGCTGGTTTATTAATATAGAGCATTGTTTTAATCCATATAGATGAAGAATTAATCCCAGAAGTGTTCAATGTGCTCGTAATATTAACTTAAATGTGTGAAATTCTGTTTTTTTAACAGCCTCAGAACTTTTTCATCCTTTTTTTCTCTCTGATTTTTTTGCCAGTCACAAAGGTGCACAATATTTCGTCACTTGTTTTCTTCATATCTTTTCATCAGCTCTTTATCTCTTCAGGATTTGTTTACTCTCTTCTTCTTCTGATTAATTTCTTTTTCTCTCTTATCGTATCTTGATATTGTATTGCTCTTTTATTGTAATGTAATATTTATTAATTGTGAACTCTTATTTGTATTTTCTATAATTCTGGTTATAATTTTTTTTTTTGAGTCTCTGTATATTTTCTGTCTTTTTGACCTCTCTCTTTTTCTTTCTCTTGCTTATTTGTTAGTTTGGTATTTTTATCTCCTTTTTAGTCTCCATTGATAGTAGTGTTATCGCATGGTGTTTGATTATATCACCTCTACCTGATTTATAACGCACCTATATAACATCTTTCTTTGTTATTCGACGCGGGTTAGCTTGTTTCTGGTCTCTTAGTCTTTTTTTCATGTCTGTTGGCCTTGCATCTGTCTCTCATCTTTGTTATATGTTCGGCTTTTTCTCTTGCTATCCCTCTTTATCTATCTGTATATTTGCCCCAGCAAGGCGTTGGAGGTGGTTTTATATACATGTAATTTCCTCCGTAGCTTAATACTTCTTCTCTTCTGCACATTGAATAATATATTTTCACTAGGTGTTCACTATTAATCACTCTTTGATCTCACTCTCAAACAAAAGTTGAACAACAAATTACATTTGGAAAAACAGAGGAAAATATGGTTGGATAGCAATCTTGGGTTTAGCTTGAGGAATAGGAAAGATCTGTTTAGAAATGTTTATTTTATACAGGCAGAGTACATTGCGAAGTTAGGTATGGATTGGGATAATTTAACTAATGTGCAACAGCAGTAGCTTATGGTTGTTTTACCGCTTTTCTTATAAAGACTTTTTTCAACTTTTACCTTCAGCTCAAAATGGGTTATTTATTTTAGCTGTGTGCACACATACCTAAACTGGTTGTTTTCTTTCCCACTTTCTTTGGAGAGCACTAGACGTTACCTCCAAGGCCCAATCCTCAACTTTTGTATCTCAATAGAACATCCTGGTGATTTCAGTGGGTTTTGGTCAGTTCTTATCCTGTGTTAGCATTTGACCACAAGTTTAAGAAGAGGGGACAGTTTCTCGAAAACACGGGTATTGTGGCTCACTTAGAGACTTAAACATTCTATTCGCGCAGGTAAGCTTGGTGGGCTAAACTACCCTTCATGATGCATGGGTGGAAGAATATAGTAGGTCGCATATGACAACGTACAAGTGGCGGGACACTTTATGACCGATCTTTAATTGATTGTCTCGTTCGATTGACTCACTCGACTTGGTAGCAACTGCATCTTTTCATGTCTGTGTATATATACTTATACTGTAGTTTTCCACTCCATGGATTGTTGAAGTGTTTTTTGCCACAAGCTTCATGCTCATAATTTTTAGTCTCTTTGGATCGGTACTTTTGGTGTTTTTGCTGACAGCTCACTTTGCTCCTGGTGTAACCAGCACATGCAGGATTCTCTTGTGTTATTCATTACGTTTCCTTTTTGAGAGTTCCTTGTAGAGTGTTTTCGTATGTCTAGTGGGGTATTGCATCTCATAGTAATAAAAAAGATTATGTTTCCTTTTTATAAGAATAGGCATGGAGGTTTGTCTTGGTCCGTTTCTGTTACTGTTACTATACTAGTATTCTACTGCTAAACCCTCCAATTTCAAGAGTAATATTGAATCTAGAATTCATGCACGATTGTGCTTTTAGTTTGAGACCTATTTCTCTTGAGTTGAAGAGTGATAGGTCTCTACCTATACACTCTCAGCTATCATGTTTCCTTTTATTAACAGGGCAATGTGCTTTTTTATTATATCTTACAGACTGCTATTGGTTTTCTTCAGATTTATGCATGTATAAGTGTAATTAGAATTCAGCACCTGTCTGCTTGAGATCTTGTAGAGGTAGGTAGTGTGCGTGTCAGATGGTTCAACGTGAATCCTTACAAATTTTTTTAAATTGTATGAGCGTCTTACTATGATCCTCATACTCATTCTAGATTCTTTTTTAGTGAGCAATTTTCTAGGTATTCATGTAAATTGCACTTCTAATTGCGTCGCTATCTTATTTCATTATCATTTCCTTACAGTGTTTTATTCATCTCTACTAGACAGTTTGTTTAAAAGTCGTGTAGTTGCTATTCATATGAACTTTAAATGGAAGTTACCTGTCTTTAATTCGATTGATACAGAGTCCATGAGTAGATGGTGATGCCGGAAAATTATATTATGATATAATGCCTGCTATAATTTCCTTTTGTCTTTGTTGTTTTTTATAATGACTGAAATTATGCACCTATCCTCACCATTTTATGAGGAAGACGTCGTGTGTTATGCATGTATATTTCAAATGTGGCGAGATTCTATAATGGTAATCTAGTTTAATACCTTTGCAGACATTTTGACACTTTTATGGGTGCGTCCACAAGCAGATATATTAGTGTATGGACTTGTTTATCATCGATGGTGTACTATGAAGCTCTCAATGCTAATATAAGTGTGGGTAAGTAGTGAAAAACTATTTTGGCTCTTTTTCTGTTTGCAGTCTGATTTTGAATTTCTGGCTTTCTTTATTATTCTTTATTTAAATATTCTTGATATTCATCTTCTCAATTTTTTTTGTCCTAAAGGGTCATTATGTTATTTTGCCGCAGTATTCTATTTGGGGCTGTTGGTCTATGATTGTGTAATAGGATCGCATGGACTATCATGTACTTTAATTGTTTGGGAATTCTTAAGATGGTATTGATAGGAATACTGAGTTCCAATTCCACTTCAGGTCCAGTGTATACTCTCCCTTAATCTGCCCTGCTTATCTGTTTCCTTATGAATCTATTTAGTCATATTAATTCCTCTTAGTTATCTGGATAATATTAGTGCGTGTGAGTCTCACATGGTTCCCATTCTTTTTCAATCTTCTACAAATGTATTCCTTAGGTTGTTGGGTTTTTTTTCCCAGTATTCACTGAGTATATCAATTCAGCATAGTATTAACAATGTGGTTTCTTTAATTTTTCATATTCAGTGCGTTTGCACTGTGTTGCATCTCTATTGCTGATTCGGTAGTCGTTACTCTCTATCTCACGTGCTAAGAACAGAGTGTTATAGATCGTTATTCCTCGATCTTGCCATTATTGAGTGTAGAATGCTGAATTGGTTGCTTATTCTTTTATCTGTAACTTGCTTCTCTTTCATTATCGATTTATGGCAAGTATTGTATGTGAGCTGACTCTTGTACCTTTTCATGTTTCCCTTCTTCCATGATTTTTTTCTAGACGCGATTTTATCAATTGGGCATTCCTATTTGCCAGATAGAAGTGTTCTGGTCAAGCAGGTTCAATATTACTATTCAGTTTTCTAGCAATTGGTTTTCGCTCAACATTAGAGTTTCTTTCTCTCTGGATTGGTTTAGTTAGTCTCACTTTCTTGGTCTTACTTCTGGAACTCGTTTTTGCTTTTTATTCTGGGATGCTTGTTTGCTGGAGTTCTGGTTGAATCTTGGTTTTTCTTAAATATGACATTAGTTTCCTTTGATTTCACTCTCCTCTGTATGGCTTTGCCTTTGTCGTCGTATTTCTTTATAGTGGTGTTTGTTGATGTGAATCATAATTAAGTTTTATTTCGAGAAATTATTTATGCCTGTTTAGTTCTCTGTAAAAGGTCAGAGATCATGTGGCACTTATCGTACTAATCAACGTTTTGGGCGTTGAGCTTTGTTGTCTGGTTGCGAAAGGGGATTCCCTAAAGCTCCTCCAAACGTTCCTGTTAGTGTTCTCTTGCTGCTTTTATAATTCTAAGTTCTTGATCTCATTGTAAGGATACGGAATACCTTGTAGAATCTTTTTCATCAAACTATATGTCCCATAGCCTCACTTGGGTGTTCACTAGATATCCCAGTCTGTTCAATCTTGCAGTGGTTATAGGGACAATGTGTTATTTATGTCAGCGTCTCGTGATGACATAAGTTTGCTGAATATTATAATAATGCTATAAATATGTCTGGGGAGGAGGTGTTAGGTCAGTTGAAGAAAAGCCGGTATTCAGCTTGCAGAATGAAAGGATTACAATGTTTGAGAAAGGAAGCAGTTATGAACAAGCCTGATCTATGTTTCAAAGGAATTACTTTGAACCACCTTGCATGGGTGCAGTACATACAGAACAGAACATATTTTTAGGACGAAATGCACACCAATTCCTTTCCTCAATCACTCCTGAATTCAGCTCACTTATGTCTTTCAACAACAATTTCTCGCTAAGTGTAATACGGCTGTGTGGGGGCAGCCGATAGTTCATTAATATGTGTGCATGTTAGTTATGCTAGGTTCTAGTGCGATTGATAGAGAGATAGATAGATAGATAGATGTCGATACTTTCAAGCATAAAAGGAAGGACTACTCTTGTAGTCATGACGCCTTGCATTCATGGTGGTATGTATATGATAACATCTTTTCTGTTTATGACCTATTATGAGGCTACTGGATTTATTACTAAATCCTGGGATCAGTTGATTTACATGTTGTTTATACCCCGCTGTCATTTGTCTCTCTCGTATCCAATCTATCCTTTGTGTGGGCACACTTCTCTTAACATGGTTCAACGCGTAATAAATGATAGACGCTCACTGAGCCTAGTCTCCTATAGGGTTGTTGTTGAGATGGAGAATATGATTATTAAATCGGTTTGATAATGATGATTATAAATTCAATTTCATTCGGACCAGCACTAAGTTAAGAACATTAGTATTGGGCGTTTGTGCGACATGGTCACTAGAGGTACGATCGCGTTTCTGAGCGATTTGATTGTGGGGTCTGCTCTTCTCGGTAGTTTTCTTAGTTCGCAGTATTCCCTGCCTGTGGTCTTGTGTATGTTCTGAGTCATATATTTTCTGGGTTAATCTGTCATCAGTCATTCCTTCTCGGGAAAACATTATGACATCCTTTCGCGCCGTTTTTGCCTGGATTTGCACTGTGACAGACGCTAGGCACCGGACAGGCGCCGTTCAGCTTTTTTTCGGCACGTTCATGTTGTACTGGATGCGCGGGAAGCGAGGACGTCTCCAGCGTGGACACACCCAGCAGCATGTTCTTGCGTTTTGCTAGCTGATTTAGCAGAGATGGTTACCGGTCGTTCTGTCCCGTCTATTTGCGGAGAAAACTGGCTATGAATGGACGGTGTTATCTCTTCCCTCTCTTATGTTCCTCGGTATCTGAGTGCCCCCTGGTGATTCGGCCTTGGGCGCAGCCGCAAAAGCAAATCGGCGATTGATCCATCTTGGGACTGGTCATCCTCACTGTATGGATTTCAATATATGTTATTTCTCTAGTTTGTTCCTTCTATTGGGTGCAGGTTTGTATTATGTACGGAACATTGTTCTGGCGTAGTGCTCGTGGCAGTTTTATAGAGCTTCATGGTTCTTTGACTATTCATATTTGCTTCCCTCTTCCGCACCTTTTTTACTTTCTGGCTTGTTTCCTCCATATAATGTGTGTCATGTTTTTTTAGTAGATCTTGTGATAGGAAACCTATTGGCTTGTTAGTGACGTAGATGAGGGGTTGTGCATCTCTCGGGTTCGACGTTTCAGGGTATGGAATATTTTCTTTAGCAACAGCAGGGGTGATGAAGCTTCAGCCCTCTAGTTGCTATTTGTGAAAGGTTTTCCGGCCTGTTCTTTATTATTTCTACTGGGAGTAATTAGTTCTTTTACTCTGCTCCCCTGCCGACCTTACCTTGAGCCAGGCCAGAGCTCCGGCTGGGGTTATGTTGTGTGTTTCGATTGTCGTGATCTAGTCTTCATTTTTCGTTACCCTTCGGGTTAATGGCGTGAGGGTGGAAATGCTCTTTCAGTGCCGGATGCAATTCCTCGCGAGTTCTTCTTTTAGCGACGTTAGTACCATTATCGTTTTCCCATCTGTGTTAGGTATAACATTGTGAAACTAGTAAGATATTTTCTTCTACTTTTTCGACGTGGTGGATGGACTCTCTAGCCTTAATTGCGCGTGTGTGGCATATAATGGAGACGTGCTGAGGGCTCTTCCGAACGCCAGGGACCTCAATGTGTGTGTGGATCTCACTTCCATGCCGCTATTGGTGCCGAGTTAACGCCAGAATGCACCTACTTTTAAGACTAGCCCTGTGACTGTGGCTAGTGGGTCCTCAGCACCCCTGCATCCTCCCTTCGCAATCCTACACAGCTCATCAGTGATCTGAGCTCATGCAAAATGACTTTTTACTATAGACCATCCCTGTTCTCCTGCTGTGTTCAGTTCCCGTGTTGTATGTCGTGTCCTGTCTCTCTCTGCATCCCGCAGCAAACCGTCTGCTTGGTGTCTCGTATCTTATGTATCTTACTCACCTTCTTGGTGCTCTTGCTTGTGCTTTCTCCGCCTATTTGTACCACGCCTGTCCTGTTCTTGATTCATCCGTTATTCGTTTGTATAGTTGCCTCCCCTCGCTCTCATGTTCGCACTCATCATCACCCTCCTTTCATTGCTCTCTCGAATGTACTCGGTGGGTACCCCGATTGCTTCGCGTAGATTCTCTTTCCGACTTATTCTCACTTGTCCATCGTTCCACTGCCTGGCCTGCTAACACCTCATGAGGGCTCCCACGATGGGGTCAAAACTGAGGCATGACTGTAATTCCTCGCCCACCTCGTCTCGCATCACCCACCTCCTTCCTGACCTGGCTCCCGGGTGGGACCCTGCCCCCGCATTCAATCCCCGTTCCGCTGAGGTGCCCCAGAGTCCCTATCACCCCCCAAAGTCCCTGCCTTCCTATCACGACACCCCCCCGTCTACTGTTGTTGCCTGTGCACTCGGTGGCTGGTGGTGACACCAGCACCTTGCGAGCACCGGCGTCAGGCTGAGCTCTACAGCCACATGCTTTTACCATGTTTTTGTGTGAGATCGCTCCCAGTTCTCTGTGGAGAAGTTTAGCAGTTGCCTTCGCGCTCATGGATTCCATGGTGATGTTGATAGTGAGCTGGTGGGTTAGGGTTACTCGCCCTCTTCTCCTTTACCCCCGATTATATCTCTTTGCTACACAGGTCTCTAGTACCTCTGTCTCCTAGCTTCACACCTTTTGCTCTGTCTCACCTCCCTGTGCTTCTTGAGCGGCAAAGCCACTGCTTCTCAGCGCCGTTCTCTGGCTTCGCCTAGCCAACTCTGATTTGCTAGGTGCGGTGGAGTTGGGGTTGGTGGAGCATTCAGTGGTCAGATGGTGGAGCTAGGAGGTAGCTGGATGTTGTCTATTTCTTGAGTGGTCATTCTTTGCGTTCCAATTTATTTTCCTCCGTGGCTGCTCCAGCCGCCGGTAGTGCCCTTCGATCTGGATGCCTAAGGCCTCCACTTTGTTGATAAATCTGTCTCTAGGGGTGCCTATGCCTCTCACTCTGCTCTTCCTTCGCTAGCTTGCTCTGTTGGGTCTTGAGTTATCCCAGTTCGTTCACACTCCTTTTTGTCTGTCTGATCGTGGCCTGTGTGTGCTTTATCGCAGAGGCGTATCTCCATCGATACCCGTCTTTCCCGTCACTCTTAGAGTCGGTGTATGGTCTGAGCTCCTTTCTACCTGCGTCGAAATGTTTCGCGTGGGCCTCGTAGGATACGGTGTGCTTACTCACCGTCTGTGTGGTGCTCTCGCTGCTATGGAGTTATCGTATGAATTGTTTTAGGGTCTCGTGCTTCATTCTGCGCCTCAGACACCTTGCGTACCTCGCAGGTGTTATTCATATCTGTGTGCTCTGGTCCCTAGGCCGCTGGACCATGTTGCCTTTTTACCTGTGTACGCGTCTGCCGCCTTATCGAGTGTGCGCCGCCTTTAAACTAAATCTGTCTTTATTGAGTCTTCCTCTCTCCAATTGGAACCCCACCCACTATTTTCCCCACTTCGGCTCATGTATCAGGGTCTCCCTAGTTGCGTATCATGTGTCTATGTTCACGTCTCTCTCCACTCATGCAGAGTCGCAGACAGCTAGAGAGGGCGAGCTATCAGCCATACATATTCCCAATGTGGTCAATTGAGATCCCGTTGTATCGGGACGTCCGTGCCTTGACATTCTCTTTGATACTCTCTCTACTTCTCCGTCTTCTCTGCCCTCGTGTGTCTGTCTTGCTTGCTGAACGGCGCAGTTAGACCCTTTGTGGCCTATTTGCTCTTAGCCCTCAGGTGTCCCATTGATATTAAGCTAATGGTTAGTTTGCTCTCCGTGCTTTCGCCTCTCGTCTGGTCATTCTGAGCTCTACTTGAGAGACTCTGTCTTCGCTCGTCACCTTGTCGCCTCATACTCATTGTTAAGGAAAGCTGCAGTGGTGTTCCTCGATTTATGCTGCTGCCTGCTCTATCCGCTTCTAGGCCCCTCTCTCCTCTTACCTAGCCATTACTGCCAGATGATGACGCTTCATGATTATCCGCCTCGCTTCCTTCTATGCCATTCATTTTATTACTGGACCGGCTTGAAGTTGGAGTTAGGCCATCTGTCCCAATGTCTGAGTCATTACCCATATCTCGGTGCACTGTTCGCGGTCTTGAATGCTGAACGAAATCGTACGTTATTTTGCTACTAAGCTGGGCTCTTCGCGCAGCCACAGCCCCTTCCAGGGTGCTCTCCCGTGTTCTTCTCAAATCGCCTTTCGCTGTGAGAGGCGCGCGGAGTCCTCACCTCTCTCACCCGGATGAGCGGAGCAGGCTGTGCTCAGGCGAACCGAGCCGCCCAGGGTGTGTCTAGGCACCTATATTGGTGGCGAGTTGCCATCTGTTGGCCGCCCCAGCGTGGAAGCTCTGTATCGCAGCGGTGGCGATGTGTTTCGTCGAATCCGAACAGGGCCTCCGGCTCTTCCGTGGGACCGTCGGGTGATTGCGTGGCTCCGCCTAGGCTGCCTGCGCGGTCCACTCTGGTGAGTACTCGGGGCGGGACAATCTCAGCGTGCTCTCGTTCCGCGCGCTCGACGATGGTTCCAGAACCCTGCGGTGCGAGGTGCCAGTGTGGAACAGCATCTCAGGGGACGTATAGCACGTCCGCGTGGGCCACGTGCGTACGGGCAAAGCTCGCCTATCCGCGCTTCGCGAACGTACCTGTGGTGCATGGCGTCCATGGATGGAGGCCCCGGTAGTGTGCGGCTAACACAAGTGCGCTCCTCGTCCGCTCATGTGTTGCGCCAGCTCTTAATTGCTGGCACTTCTCTTTGGGTCTCGAAGCGTTCGGCAGTGCTGCATATGGGCCTGTTCGAGCGAACCCGCTGCTAGTGGCGTCGGCTTCATTCGTTAAGTATTGCTCTTCCCTCAGGTCTCTTCCAACGCGCATTGAGTCTCCCGCACGCTCGTGAGAAGGCGCAAGCGAGCACAAGCCACGCTAGTCATCTCCCTCTTCTATTCTTATTTCGATTCCTTGTCTGGATTGATTGCCCCTGAGTGTCTCAGGTACCCTATGAATGAGTCAAGCGCTCCGCCTCTGCCAGCGGGCAACTCGGAACCTGCCTTCTAAGCACGCTGCACGTGCGTTCAGTGCTGTGTATGCCGCTCTTGTCTCGCCTTCGCTCGCGTGGTAGGCTTCGTCGGATTGTGATATCCGTACTGTTCGGTCATGCGTGCTCGTGGAGCTGTCGGACTCTTCGAGGTTGTGAGGCTCGGCTGTGGGGCTGCAGTCCTCGAGGTGTAGAAAATTGTGCTAGAATGATCCGTATTAGTACAATCAGTGGATACGACGCTGTAACTTGATCGTATGCCATACATGGCAAACTGGCGTGAGGCTGAAGCGTTCTACATCTCCAGCGCTCCGCGTACCTCTGTGTTAAGAGTAACATGGTCTCCTATATGATCAGAACATGTCCTGTGTATGCCCTCGCGAAGGCTGAAATTCCCTGCACCTATATTATTACCATGCGCACTAAACAGTCTTGTTCTTTCTTCCCGCATTTTTAATCGCTTATGCAAAATCCGTTTAGCGCGTGGGCCATCTCACTGTCTGGGCGCTAATCCTAGGTATTCGGTTTGTGTGTGGAGGGACAGCATGTGGGTGGACCTTGTATGCGGCGCACGTGTTACTGCCGCGCGCAGCTTATGCTCTGATACCCTGCGTCTCTATTACACTTGCCCTTATTCTAGGCAGACTGACTCTAATTTTACGCACCTAGGGTGGGATTGCTCGGTGGTCCCCGCTGAAGTCTAATACGCGACAGTTTTACCTCTTTGCGGTGGTTGGCAGGCCCCGATGTTCGGCCAGGGGCACTTATGGATTGCTCCGTGGCCCGCCTTGCCGCTGGGAGCGCTCTCCGGTGCCCTCTCATCTCGCCCTAGTTTCTCATCTCGCACGCTCGCTCGTCCCTCAGAATCGCACCCCTCCCTCTGGCACGGTAACAGCCATCTGCCTATTCATTGCCTCAAGCACATCGTCGCTGCGTGCTGACGTGCCTGGGCGTGGGAGGAGTTCGTGACTCTCTCCGCGGATTACGGTAGGGAAGTCTGCAGGGTGCCGGTGAGGAGATGCAACTACAAGAGGCTGAGCCGGGCTCCATGGTTCGGTGCTTTGGCGTGCTGATAATCCGGAGGCATCAGGGCAACGAGCCGAAAGTGATTGTCAGGTAGCTGTGTTTTTGACCGGCCACGGGAGAAGAATGAAGTGTCATATGAGCCTTTACGCAGAACCTTCCGCGGCGGAGTGGGACTTGGCCTGTAAGAGACCACATTCCGCACGCCCTACTCCGAGGTGCGCCGTGCGGGGCACTGCCATCGTCCACTTATCGCGCCTTAGTGAGCGGATGCGAGCTGTCCGCCCACATGTCGCCGCCTGACCCTTTGAGGGGCGGGGCTTCTGCCTGGAAGTTCCGCCCTCGGGGAAGATGGACGGGGCTCAACCCTCCCTGTGGAGGAGGGGAGCCACACCGCCTCGCTACAGTAAAGAAGGTATTAATTACGGTCAGTTGTGATAACTTTTATCATTTGGAAACTTCACTGAAACCACCAAACTTATTTCACAAAAGTCACTAAATAGTTGTCAGATGGTAACTATTGACCAAAGCTGGATTTAAAGCAGAGACCTAGAAATAAAATGCTTTTCAGCATCCTACTACCAGTCCCATGAGTCATCCAGTCCTCTTCTTCCTACTGACCATAAACTTTGTACTAGTTTTTATTTTTTTCCAAACTGATTTCACATATCACAAAATGTAATAATTTGAACACTGCCTAATAACCTTATACATGGAGCAAAATATGTCCTGTGCTACTGCAACTGGAAGCATTACAACATTCACCAGGGGGTAAAGGGAAGCAATAGAGGGATTAGCATTCCTGAACATGGTTGCTGCATGCAAGTACTCACTGAATTTGATCAACACAGAATGACTAATCTTGCTATCTCCATTGGGCCAGTTCAGTGTCTACTAAACTCCATTGGCTCATAAGATCATAAGAATGGCCATATTGAGTCAAACCAAAGGTCTTCCAACAGTGGCCAATGCCAAGTGCTTCAGAGGGAATGAACAGAACAGGTAATTATCAAGTGATCCATCCCCTGTCGCCCATTCCCAGCTTCTGGCAAATGGCTGCTAGGGACATCATCCTTGCCCATCGTGGCTAATAGCCATTGATGGATCTTTCCTCCATGAATTTGCCTAGTTGTTTTTTGAATCCTGTTATTATCTTGGCTTTCACAACATTCTCTGGCAAGGAGTTCCACAGGTTGACTGTGCGTTGTGTGAAAAAATACTTCCTTTTGTTTGCTTTGAACCTGCTGCCTATTAATTTAATATGATGACCCCTGGTTCTTGTGTTATGAGAAGGAGTAGATGACGCTTCCTTATTTACTTTCTCCACTCCAGTCATGAAGTTATACTAGGGATTAATCTGACTGAGTTTCTCTGTGCAGGAGATTTAAAATATAAACACGCTAGGAATAATTGAAGTAAAAATAAATGCTGCTCTGATTACTTCTAAAATTGGTCTGTATATAAGTGGGTTATGGTTATGGGCAAAAGAAAACTTCTTTGAGTAGTTGCAGAGGTATACTCCGCTCAGATATGTGTGCACCCCACACTCTGAAGCTGGAAAACTTTGCTTAGCAATACCCATAAGGGCAGTGCTAGTGCACTCTGGCTCCCATAGCCCTTTCTGTTGCTATTAAGGGTGGTGCCACCTTGACTCCCCTCAGTGCCTTCTCAACACCTGTGGCTTGAGTCAGAGCATTTTGTGTGGTATTTGCAGCATGCTTTTGTTATCTCAGATAGATTTCTATTTTATTTGTTTATAGTTAGTTCTAGTTAGTATCCTTAGTATTAGATTGGTTAGTAGTTTAATAGTTTGTTTTTTCCTGGTGCAACCTCTTGTATTGAAGAACACTCTTGTGCGGGGTAGCATTCTACAATAGAGATCCACACATTCAGTGCTTATTGTGCCTGGGAGAGGAGCATATTAAGAAGAAGTGCTCCATGCGGAAGTCCTTCAAAAAGAAGACACAGGTGGTTAGGGTCTTACCTTGAAGCAGTACCTTATGAAGCAAGCCATGGGCTCTGCTTTGGTGCTAGGCTTATATCGTCCAGCCCCTCAGAGGGCTTTGGTGCAGCTTCAAGATTTTGTCTGTTATCCGAAGAGATGTCCTTTTTCTCTCCTCCCCAAAGAAAGAAGATTCATAAAGCTGACTGTAATCATGCTAAGGCTAGGGGAGATTCTTTATCTTCTTAGAAGAGGAGTGCGAGTTAGCACTGGGGTTCCTCAAGTACACACGATAGAGCAGAGCTATCTACCTGCTCTTCAGTACCATGGCACATAGTTCCGGCAGTGAACTGTCAACTCCAATACTGTCAGTGGGGCGGCTGTTGAGTTCGGTACTGACAACACTGGTCTAGGCACCAATCATATCGATCCGACAAGCTTATTAAGCAGCCACAGATTTATTGTGCCTCTCTGTGTCAGAGCCGCCTGTGGTGGTGTTTTCTGCAATCCCTGGACAATCTGGGTTGATTGCCTCAGAATACAGGTATTTCAGGAGTTGTCACCAGCACCGCTTAAAAAACAGGCTGCAGAGACAAGATCACTCTCCCTATCAGCACCAAGGGATCTGCTGTCAGCGCCAATTCCATCTTCGTCTCCGGAGACAAGGTCAGCTTCTGCAGATCTGGTGTTAGCTGGAGCTATGGATGTAGTACTGGCCTCTACCAATATCTTTTCCTGCAGCAAGGGCTGCATCAATGATATTGCTAGTGCTCAAGGTACTGACTGCTCTGCCTTCTTTGGTACCGCTGCTGCCTACCGGGTTTCTGGTGAGTGGCTCCACCAGAGGTGGTTCCTCTGTTCCCTTCGAACAGTTTGGACAGTTCCTTATGTTCAAGTTTAGAGTCATCTTCTGCTTCTCCTTTTTCATTCAGATAACGAGCTTGAAAGTCTTTGAGACCTCTGAGGGCTCACCATTAGTTCTAGGATTGGTACCATTCTTGCAGTAGAGATAGGGGATCTTGGCCTGATTCCTACTGGTCACCAATGCTATGTCCCTTTCCTCAGTGGCATTCATGGAACTGTTGGGTCATCACTTGATCTTCGGGGTTTCATCCCATAGCTCATTCCAGGGCAAGGTCTATGAATCCTCCTGCTGTCTCGAGTCCTGACCCAACTAGGCTGGAGATGTGTACTGAGGTTGTTCCTTCTGAGCTGGTTCAGTCTGAGCCTTTTTTTGCAGGAGCAAGTAGGGTCTCAGCAGATCTCTTTGGCCCTGTTTTCCTTTTCATCTTCTTCACATATGTTGCCGGGGAAGATGTATATTCATGACCCACCCTCCATCCCCTCTACAGTCTTAGATTCCATGCAAAGGAACTGAGAGGGGTTGGGTTGGAGCTTCCCTTAAACAGCCATGGGAGGGGCTTCTAGTACCTTGATGGGTACTGCTAAGCAAAGTTTTTTCCTGCTTCTGTGCACTGGGTGCATGCATACCTGAACAGAACACATGTTGCAACCACATCTTGAAGAACAACAGTTACAGTACAGGTAGATAACTGTGTTTTTTTTTCTTGACCTACCCCTTCATTTGTTAGAGAGATTGCACTGAAGTATGGGTAAAACTTGAAGGTTATATCTGAGAGATCCATTGTCCTTTCAATTTCCTGTTAGCTCACAACTACCAATGCCCAAATGAAAGAGATAATGTGAGGCAAAGACCTAAAATGAAAGCAAAGACAAATTAATCAGGAAGATTAAAATAAAGCAGGATTAATTTCTTTAGAATAAATAAATGTTTATAATTTTAATTTAATTCAGATTGGAAATAAGACATACATTTTTAAGCATGAGACTAATTACCATGGGAAAATTTAATATGGGTCATGCTAGATTCTCTCTGACAATTTTTAAATCAAGATTGGATTTTTTTTCTAAAAGATCTGCTCTAGCAATTATTTGGGGGAAGTTCTATGACCTGTGTTTATACAGGAGGTCATACTAGATCACAATGGTCTCTTTTGGCTTTGAAATCTACAAATCTCATAATTCTGTATTTCTAGGCCAGCAAAAGTGAAAACAACTAGTCTGCGGGGCAGAAGTAAATTTGGGTCTAAAATGATAGAAATGTATAATATCGTTTCAGAATCAATTTCTGTGCTTTAAAACTGAGTACAAACTCTCTCCCTTCCCCCAATATTGTTATATCAAACAAACAATTTAAATATCAGGGTTGATTGCCTCAGATAATTTCCTATATCCCAATAGATCCCTTTTTGGTGGATCACATTCCATCTGAAGCTGGCAATCTGCTGATTCACAAAAGGTAGTCCAGAATCCACAGAAAGCTAAGATGGTGGGTACTTTGAGAGGATGAGCTGACAGGTGCCACTTTTGTGGCCTTTATGATGATTGTTGTGACAGGAACAAGGAGTGCAGAGAGGCACGTATAGTTACAAGAGATAAGTGCTCTATTAGTAATAACTTAGAAGTAACATAGCAGATCAGCTCTACATGTTGTATGTAGCTGTTAATATTTTCAAATTCTAACATACAGTAGAACCTCAGAGTTACAGACACCTTGGGAATGGAGGTTGTTCGTAACTCTGAAATGTTCGTAACTCAGAACAAAATGCAGCTTCAGCTCCAGCAGTTCACACTCTGAGCCATGTTCCAGAGGCAGCTAGGCAGCTTCCCTGCAGGGAGCTTCTTTCCCTGGGCCAGGCAAGCTTGGGTCCCTTTACCAGCTGGGGTAACGGTGGGGGTGAAAAGAGCATGTCCCCCTCCTGGTGGGGGATGAGGTGAAAACAACACCCACTGCTTATAGGATCCCAGTGCTGCTCCCGCTCCAGATGCCTTAGGCTGGCAGTGGGGGCTCACAGGTTTGCTTGCAAATCTCAGTATCTTCACTTCCTAGCTGTAAGTGGGTGTCCTGTGCATGGGGGTGGGGAAAGGGCAGGGACAGGCAGCCCAGTGGTACCTACCTTAAAGATGCAATGGAGGCAGAGTACAGTATTTGCTTTTTTGGTGTATCTCTCTCTGTTGCTGCCTGATTGGTTACTTCCAGTTTGACATGTCTGGTTGACTGGTCAGTCCAAAACTTTGGTGTTCATATCTTTGAGGTTCTACTGTATATTAACATAAAAAACTCAAAAGATAGATTACCTAACTATCTGAGCTTTCTTCTGCCTCATAATCAGCTGGTCTTTATGAGACTGTGCTTCTTTCTTCTCTGCATCTTTATGTTCGTCTTTACTTTTCTTCTCTTTAACATTAGACTTAATTTCCCCCTCCTTGACTTGAACTATGGATTTTTCTCCTCTATGACTTTTATTTATTTGATTCCCCCCCCCCCCCTTGATTTCCACATTCACTAGCTCATGGTTCCTCAGATGGGCTGGCTCAGAGATTCTTGATCAGAGTGATCAGCCAAACCATCCTCTTCTGTGTGATTATTAGCTCTCCAAGTGCAGCTCTGAAGCTCTCATTACTGCTGGGGTGACATGCCATGTTGAGAACTGGCTCTATGGAAAGAAAATTCAATCTCTTGACCTCAGCAGCAACAGTTTGTAAACTCTCTAAAGAGCTGGCCTCTTCAGAACTCAGACTAGGACTAAAATCGTTGGGAGATTCCTATTTGTGTCCAAAGGTAATGAGGTAACATTGCTTTCATTTGCCACAAGTTCTTTGCTCTTTGAGGCTTTCAGAATAATTGCTTCTGGCTGCTTGGCTGTAAGCTGTAACCATCAGTAAGCTGCCACTGCTCATTAGTGGAGGATGAAGAATTCATTTCTCAGCACTGCCATCATTGGACATTGGCAGCTCTGTACTCATTTTGCCCGGGCACGTCATTCCCCCCCCCCCCATTCTTTTACACAATTTACCACTTCCAACTACTTTGAAAATCTACATTATACTATATAATGTTCCTTTCTTTACTGTTATATAGCCTTCATCTTCTTGGGTTGGGCAGGAGTGTTGAGGTGTCTTCGCACCTTCCACAAGTAATTTTCCATTCTTTGTTAGTTGTTCCCAGAGTTTTCTGTTAGAGTTGCTCAGGAGTAGTTTTTTGTGTGTGTTTCTTTTTGAGTTGTATTGAGCCTCACTGCATTGAAATTTGCTTCATCATATTGCCCTGTTATTCTCTGGATTTTTTTCAAGTTTCTTAGTGAAATAAGCATAAAAAAAATGTGTCTTTTTATACATGTTTCTGGTCTGGACATCAAGAAGGCCTAATGTATTATTACATCATCTTTCTCATCTCCCAGGGCATAGCTGAGAAAATCTAGTAGGTATCCACTTGTCGCTCTTATTGACAAGCTCTGATAGATACAGAACTGCCAGGTCACACTGGCTCATCAGTATAATAAAAACCTTTTGGAAAGAATATAGGAAATACTTGATTCAGTGTCCTTGAATATAGAACTTCTGATCCTTTATAGATTGTATAATTAAAAAAACCAAACCTGGGCTTCTGCTTTGCCTGTAAGGACGTGGTCCCTTCCTTTGCTGCTGCTGTTGGATAGGTACAGATTTTCTGTTGTGGTTTGGATTTCAGCCCAGTAAATTACAGGCGTTGAAGAAGTCATGTCATGGATGTCTGTGTTAGTGAGTTGACAGGAATTTGTCCCCGACACCAGCTAAGCTAGATAAAGGTGTTGAGCAAGTTACATCCCTGAGGCTTGTACACTGACATCACATGTGCAAGCTAAATGTATTACGCCAGGGACTCATAAAGACATGCCAAGCTAGTGATGTCACAGAGACTTGCCTCTTGATATGAGACCAGCAATCTAGAAATGCTGAGCCAGTAACTTCATAAAGGCTGGTGGGCTCACAGATAGCTCTTAGTTTTCTTGCAAAAGGCATACAGAGAAAAAGAGAGACAACCCAGTGAAAATTTGCCCCAAACGGTGGTTTTTGAACTCTTATTACTTTCTGTGCATCAATTCATTTTTCATGAAACCACCATGAAAAATTCAAACAGTGCTCAAAAGTTTATATTTTGTGCTTTAGTTTTTGCCATTTGAATGAGATTTGTATAAAAAAGATTTGGAGGTTCTGTTAAACTGTAAACTTTGGACTCAACCTTAACTATGGAGTTAAGACCAGCACCCTCCATAGTAAGGTAAAGGTGCTGAGCCAATACTATGTCAAATCTTGTGCTTTTTTACCACTCCAGAAAGCTAGAGATACTGAGTTAGACTCACAGAACCTCTGCCTTGAAATCAGCTCATCTCAGGTCTGACTGTTTGATGTAAACCAGTGGATCTCCACCAATTTACTGAGTTGAAGATTTTAGCCTTCTATGTATAGGCAAAACCCTAATCTGAAAAAAGGGTATATTTAGTTTTATTTTTGCTCCTCTGCTAAAGAACTCAAATTACTGGAGTCAAATTCCACTGCTAGTTACAGTAGTATAAATATATATTAACTCTACTTGACTTAATCAGATTTATACAGGTATAACAGAATAAAATTTGTCCCATAAAATTACTTTGTGGGCTTGTTCACACAGCTGTTTTATTTAGATTGGAAGGTTTTAAGATTACTTTCCAAAAGCTTTATGTTTTTATATATTTATATTAATTAAAGCAGCTGATTTCAATCATGGGTTTTTGTTTATACATTGTTAATGTATATTTTCAGAAGCAATTAATTTAAACATGTAAAGACCATTAAGGGAAAGTTTTCAGGGATGATGAGTATAATAGTATGTCATCGTTAAAGAAACATAATTTATAAAACAGAGAATGTTAATGTTTTATAACTTTTTTTTAACCTAGGAATTTTTATTTCTCCAATCTGTTTTTAATTCAGTTGTTCAAATTATGTGAATACATTTTTGTTCTACTATTTGTATTATTCTACTAACTGTTTTTTTTACAGTTATTGTGTGTTTGATTGGCTTTCCTTTCATGATCAGTTGATGCTTATTATGCTGGAAGTGTTGTGTTTTCAATGCTTCATTAACCTTCATTTGAGTAATCCTACAGTATCTGTTCTGACAGTTCGATCCAGGGCTTATCATCTCTTGTGTAACAGGACATAAAATAACCACAAATGATTTCACATTTTATAAAAAAGTCCATTAATGTAACAAAACCGGATAGAAAATTTTGAAAAGGGACTTTTTTGGAGAATCTTGTTGTTTTGTCATAGTTAATTGCATAATGTAAACTCAAAATGCAAAAGTTAGTCAAGAAGCAGTGCATCAGTGCAATGGTTGTGATTTTTGTTATACATTTATGTATCAGGAAATTTGTATTAGTAATTGGCAACTGGTAAAAATAAACATTTGCAGTACTATTAATAAAGCACAAGCTATTATAGTTATCTTTCTGTGCACCTTAAAATGATTTTATTTTAAAAATATTTGTTGAACGTAAGTGAAATAGGGGAAACTAAGTGGCAACATTTCAAAGAACGTGGGTTAATAAATGTACCAAACAACTTTTCAGTGTCTACAGTGTAACTTCTTGTTAAACAAACCTAGACTGATTTTTTTTTAATCCTTTCCATATGTTTGACGTTAAGGGTGGGTTGTAATTTTTATGCAGCATTCAGCTAAGTACTTCAGACTCCTAAAGATCTGGCATCTCATAACAGAGGAACTTTTTAATTAAGGTACTCTGTGTAACTGAACTAAAACATTGTATTTAATCTCTTGTTTTTGTATTATAAATTGCTAATGAATATGGTGCTTAAACAGTTTCAAAGCAAAAACTTAATTATTTTTCTGCATTTTAAAGATAAGAGCTGAGTTTTATTGGTATTTCTTCTCTTCAGTCCTATATTTTGTGTCTTAAATATGATCTCTTATCAGAGTGATGGAGGGGTTTGTTCTCTTTTAATTTGTGGCAGCTGCATTTGTTTATAGGGTCTTATTTGTAGGCCTTAGCAGTAATTTGACCTAAAATGGACAGATGTGGTAACTCCTATATAAAAACTCATTCCAAACAGTCTAGCCTACTGCCAGACAGGAATGCTAAACATGTCAAAGCACAATTTTTTCTCAACAATAACCACCTTGAAAGCAAGGGAAGAAACAGGCCTCCCAGTACTATGAGATGATCCAGAAGAAGTTATCAAGTTTTTGGCATTTTATTTCAGGTTTCCTGTACTTGAAATTAAGTTTTTGTATGAATCAAATTATCATGACATTTATGCATTAAAAACTATGCAAACCATGAAAATCTATTTTTAATATTCTCTGATTTTTTATTTCTTGTGAATTTGAGCATAGTTTTCTTGTGAGTGAAGCAGAGATTACTTAAAATACAGATGGCTTGAAAACCTGGGGGGAAAAAAACTTTGTTAATGAAGAAAGCTACTGGTATCCTTTTAACTCAGTGTATTGATTTTGCATACTCTTTCCCTCTCTACTTTTCTAATCCACATGCAGAGTTATGAATGATAATATATCTATCTTATAAAGGCCAGAAAGTTTTTATTCTTGATGCAACATGATTAATATTTGATTTTTATTCTTGATAAGTTCCATGGAAGTTGAAGTGTCTGAAAGCAGGATTTAGAAATCAGTTTTTAAAAATATTGTTACCTAATTGTTTCTGCCAAGGCCTGATCTTATTGTTTTGCTTAATAGTCTGAGCTTCCATTAGCTTTAGCAGGAGTCAGATGTGCTCAGAATTTTGCAGGAGGTGCTCAGCACTCCTCAAATCCCTATCTTTAGTTTGTGGCAAGCTAGGAAATTTGATGAACCATGACCAGCTCGGGAAGCTTTGATTATTGAGGTGCCTGTTCTGCTCTCTTGCGCTCTATTGATATTAATGGGCATCACATATTCACAGAGAAGAAAAAGTATTCAGTTGTCTGTGATTTAGACCAGTGGTTCTCAATCAGGAGTACTCTTGGGGGTACGCAGAAATCTTCCGGGGGTACATCAACTCATCTGGATATTTGCCTATATAAAAAACAGGCGCATAAAAAGCACTAGCGAAGTCAGTATAAACTAAAATTTCATAGACAGTGATTTGTTTATACTGCTCTGTGTACCATACACTGAAATGAAAGTACAATATTTACATTCCAATTGATTTATTTTATAATTATATGGCAAAATGAGAAAGTAAGCAATTTTTCAATAATAATGTGCTGTGACACTTTTGGATTTTTATGTCTGATTTTGTATGTTTTTAAGTGAGGTGAAACTTGGGAGTGTCTAAGACAAATCGAACTCTTGAAAGGGGTCCAGTAGTGTGGAAAGGTTGAGAGCCATTAATTTAGACAAGCCCAGTGATATTTTTAAAACCTTTAGGGTTGTATTCTGGCTTCAGATTTTCTTCAGAGGTTCCCATTGACATCAATGAGAGGTGCACTTTCATTCCTGTAAAACCAGAGCCCTTTGTTTTTACCTACATTACATATGGGATAATGCTTAGATTACTAAGGTTATAGGAGCCACAAAAATACCTAAAAAAGAGACTGAGGAATTGCCTAAAAATATAAGGGGCTTTATGTAACAGTAATTTTTACCACCATGTGGCTCAAATTGCAAGGAATTTTGAGGATGCTGATTTTGTTTCTTAATAAGACATAGTTAGTTCCTGATTAAGTTTGTAAATTCAGTTCTATTTGGATTAAAAAAACCAAAAACTTTAAATTTAAAACATCTCAACAGATGGATGGATGTGCTAGAAAGCTTGCCTTGTGCTCTCTATCTTTTGCATACCCAGACATAATCAAGCACAAATTATCCAGATCTGAATATAATACTGTTGTCCTCTAATCTTGTTGTGAAGGTAATGACATAATATCGCATTAGAAAAATGGCTGTATTACATTAGGGTTTTTTCAGTCTGCTGGTTGGTTTCTTTTCATTCTGATTAGATTTTGCTTCTACCATTCAAAGTTGATAAAGAATAAGTCCTTCCTGTTTTTAAAGTCTTGCCATACAGATTTTTTTCCTACCTGTATGTTTGAATTGGTTAAAAATGTCAGATGTTTTAAAAATTGTATTCAAGAATATTCTCAATCCATATTAACCTTTGTTTGTCTCTAGTTTTTTTCCACATATTTGCAGTACATTACCTTGTAATTTAGAACAGTCAACTTTATGCAGTTTTATACTTAGTCTGGAATGAGCTTAAATTTCGGGCTACATAACTGGTGTGTGTTTGAGGTGTTTTTTGGAAGGGAACATCAGTGTTATATCTTCCAAACTGCATATAGTATATGTTGCATGTACAATAAAAGCTAAAAATAATAATATGTAATGGCTAAGTTGACCACTTTGTCAACTGTCTGAGAGCATAGAGCAGTTTTGCCTGTGGCTAGTGATTTGCAGGGGTATAGACTTTGGGGACTTGAGCCTTTCTATCCATGTTGTGATAGGCATTGTAGAAAAATTCGAAGCATCAGCCTAGGTATTTTAATGCCTCTATGCTATTGGGTCATGCCAAGAAGGGACAGAAACTCTCTGGATGAATTTGTAAAGTCTTGCCTATTGGGATTCTGGAAGTCCTTGGAGAGCAGCCACCTACAAACTGTGAGATGGACCCATGTCCTGTGAAAGCCAATGGAAACAGTGCTGGACCCAATACTGACAAGATTATCATAGTAATTCACATTGTTAGTGTTAACCAGGTCCTAGACTGTGTAGGGCTTTATAGATTATTTTACAGACCGCTTCTCCCTCTGTGTACCCATTTACAACACTTCAGAAACACTCAGATTAGCAATCCTTATATTACATCTACTAGCCTAGTGGCCTTATCTCTGGAACTCTCTCCGTTGGTTGTCTGCCAGAGTCCAAATGCACAGTGCAAAGTCCATTTGTTTACCCAGGCCTTTGCCCAAGAGAGTTTTTGGACAAGAGTTTCTTCTTTGAGTGCGTCATGTATCCATTACATTGTAGGTGGGTGCATGCCTTGTGTACCGATGGCTGAGAGTTTTCTTTAGTGATAGCCATAGGGGTAGCCCCGCACATCCCTCATCTCCTCTTGCTGTGAAGCAGAGTGTAAAGGGCGGAATTGCCCCAACCCTCCCTCCATTTCTTCTCACCAGCCAGGATCAGAGCATTAGTATTCCTTGTGAACTACTTACCTAGTGGTACTTTTTCATCCATGGACATCAAAAACGTATTTTTGTTTTCTCGTATTTTTTTCATTATGTGTTTAATTGTCTCTTATTTTATTTTAGTTCTGCTTTGAGTTTTGCTTAGCCTGGCATCCAAGCCCCCCACCCATATTACCAGGAGGTCCTAGACCAAGACTGAAGCCATGCATGGGCTGCAGAAGGCCTGTGCCCATTAGTGACTCTCGTTTGTGATATGTCAGAAGCTTGCGTGAGGGTCAAGTTAGGGATAGATACTCCATTCATTGTGGTTTCAAGACCAGGACAAAGAAACTAAGGAAGGAGCACCTCTGTTACATCCTCATGTGGGCTGCCATGAGACTGGCATCAGAACCACCTTGGTCATTGAAGGGAAGTTCCTCAGTGATGCCTTCTCAAAGTGCTCCCCCAGCCTTATCAGCAAAGCTGAGCTAGAGGAGTTCCCCATCACTGGGTCTGTCGTCTTTGAAGTGTAGGCCTTCTAAACAGTCCCAGCCTCAGAAACATAAAAAAAAATTGGTACCTGATTCCTTGACGTCCAGAGTTTGGGACTCCTCCACAAAAGGTAGGTCTGGCACTGATGGTAGAGTGTGTCCTTCAGATCACTGCTTCCTGATACTGGTTTATACAGACAGGCCCAACTCGTCAACTCTGGTGTCCTCACAGGAACCACCAAGACTGGTGTTGGCTGCAACAGAGCAGTTGTCTTTGGGTTTATGTCCAGACCTGTTTGTGACTCATCAGAACAGCGAATGTTCCTATTTTTGCTCCAGGACTGGTCACAGCCGGGGATCAGTATCCGATACTTTCCTGTTTCCATGGAACAAAGAGCTCCTGTATGCATACCTGGCAGTAGCCCTGATTCCCGGGGTCATCCTCACGCTCAAGCAAGATTATGGCAGGATCATCCTTATAACTCCAGCCTGGCCAAGACAGGTTGCTATTCATACCTCCATAAACTGTGCACTCGAGACCTACTGTTATCAGTAACCAAAGACCTAAAGTCACAGAACCATGTCTGTGTGCTGCACCCAAACCCACAAGAGCTGCACCTCACAGCATGGTACATCCATAGCTGAATGCAGAGGACACACACTGCTCACCTGCAGTCCAGAATGTGCTCCTTAATATCAGGAAACCTTCCATGAGAGCTATTTACCTGACTAAGTGGAAACATTTTTCCACCTGGTCAGCCTCCCATGATGTGTGTCTGACTTGGACAAAAATTCAAATGACTGTGGACTGTCTTCAGAAATTCAAGGAGTTAGGTTTAGCTGTTAGCTCCATTAAGATGCATCTAGTGGCCATCTCAGCATGGTTTTTGCTTACTCCATCATGACCAGCTTCCAGAGATACAAGACTTCTGGGGCTGTAAACTTGGTGTTGTCTGCCTTTGTGGACCCTCCCTATGAACTGTTGGCATCAAGCTTGTTTTTACGCCAGTCAATGAAGATAGCCTTTTTGGTGGTCATCGTCTCTACCAGGTGAACTGAATGCACTGGTCACTGATTCATTGAATATGGTTTTCTGCAAGGACACCAGGCAGCTGAGACTACACCCCGAGTGCCTCTTGAAAGTGGTTTCTGACTTCCTCCTGACTCTCTTTATCTACCTGTCAGCGTTCTTCTTGAAACCTCATTTGCACAGGGATGAGTGAAGGCTCCACACCCTAGACATTCATTGAGCATTAGCATTTTACCTAGATAGGACTAAGCCCTTTTGAGTTTCATCCCAGCTCTCTGTCTCATATGCAGAATGTGTGAGGAGTCACATCACTAAGATTCTCAAAATGGATCATGAGTTGCATTACAATGTGTTACTCTGCCAAATGGATAATACCCCTTGACAGACTCACAGTGCACTTGACCAGAGCTCAGTTGACCTCAGTGGCATTCATGTCCCAATTATGGACATCTGCAGATCAGCAACGTGGTCCTTGATCCACTTTCACCTGACATTACACACTCTTTGCACAATCAAGAGAGGTTCGAAATGTAGGCACGGTAGTCTTGCAGTCTCTCTTCCGGTGAGACTCTGAGCCCCACTGCCTGAGGTAACAGCTTGGGAGTCACTTACAGTGTAATGAACGTATGCAAGCTCTCAAAGAATTTAAAACAGTTACTTACCTTTTCTATAACTGTTGTTCCTCAAGATATGTTGCATATGTCTATTATGCAACCCAGCCTCCTTCCCCGATGTATTAGACTCTACCATTGGATTCAGATATGAAGAAACTGAAGGAGGGGTGTGGCAACTCTGCCCTTTATATCCTTTCTTCGCAGCATGAGCAGTTCCGGGATGGGGGGGGCTGCCTCATGGATTCTACTGGGAAATCTCTCTGACGCCAATACACAAGGTATCCACACACATATGGTATATGGACATATGCAACATATCTGAAAGAACAACAGCTACAGAAAGGCAAGTAACCATTTTTAACTTGTGTCTAAATAGCTAGTTGGGGATGGTGGTAATTTGTGGTCTAGGACCTGATCTAGCTCTCTTTAAGTTTAAGTCGATGGAAAGATTCCCATTCATGTCAGTTGGAGTTAGATAAACCCTTATTCTGGGGTTATATGCGAAGTGCCATTCATTACCTGTCAATGCCCCTCTGCCATATACATTGACCAAACCAGACAGTCTCTATGCAAAAGAATAAATGGACACAAATCTGTCATCAGGAATCATAACATTCAAAAACCAGTGGGAAAACACTTCAACCTCTCTAAC
>NC_133774.1:90999149-91001338 GCF_003597395.2 Chelonoidis abingdonii | reverse complement strand
ACTGCATTGTGTGAAAAAATACTTCCTTTTGTTTGTTTTAAGCCTGCTGCCTATTAATTTCATTTGGTGACCCCTAGTTCTTGTGTTTTGAGAAGGAGTAAATAACAATTCCTTATTTACTTTCTCCACACCAGTCATGATTTTATAGACCTCTATCATATCCCTATTTAATTGTCTCTTTTCTAAACTGAAAAGTCCCACTCTTATTAATATCTCCTCATATGGCATCTGTTCCATATCCCTAATCATTTTTGTTGCCCTTTTCTGAACCTTTTCCAATTCCAATATATCTTTTTTGAGATGGGCTGACCGCATCTGCATGCACTATTCAAGATGTGGGTGTACCATGAATTTATATCAAAATTCTTGATATCTGAATGTAATGCATACACACAGTTCTTAGTGGTGAGGGATTTTAATCTTCACAGTGACAATAAATCTGACATATACCTCAAACAGTGACATCCAGTTCTTGATATTTGATTCCTTCTTATTCATTGCAGAGATTGCTTGATTTAAGAATGTAGAGCTGATGTCTTTTGTTATCACTAATGCTCAAATGTCAAGCCAGAATTCTGATAAACTTTGCCATTCCGTTTCAGCTAATCTTCATAGTATGCTTATTTGGCTTTAACCAGTTTTTGGCCTCCTTGGCAATACATTATCTCTCTTCCGTGTTACACTGAAAACTATTCAGATTTTCATTATTTTTCCCTTTGATGAATAAATATAAAGAGAGAAGACTATTTGGAGCTGACTGACCTGCAATGCACTAACATGTCCATGATGTGACCAACATTTAGCTGCTCGTTAGCATACATGAAGAATATTCATTATACATTTGACTAAAGAATATGTTAGAGAGGCAAAAAAAAAAACTTTAAAAGGCTCAAGGGTGAGCTTTATTGGCTAGTAGCTACAGTACTGTCATGGTGAAGCTTTTGGTTTGATTCCCTCATTTGGACTCACTTTTGCTGTAGAGGCAGTAATAAAGCAGATAAAATGGGAGGGATTCGTAGGGTTTTACCAGGCCTTAGAGAAACTTCTTTCCTATTTTAAAAAAAAAATAAAAAAGTTGCATGTGGCTATTTTCTTTTTCACTGCTAATTTTTGTTGAGGTTTTTAGTCTACAGAGTACAATCATCTGGTGAACCAGATACTTCCAGATCATCTTCTATCCTTTTATGTCTACTCATCAGGGATGCGGATGGTGGAGGGAAATAATTAAATACTGAATCCTGTGGCTTTAGAGAGATCACTTAACCTTAAAATAAAGGTGGTAATACTTCCCTCCCAAACCAGATTAATTCATATTTGTAACGCAATTTGGAGATAAAAGGGGCTATTTGCAATAATGATTGTTTTTTGGTTGGTTGGTTGGTTGGTTTGTTTAGGAAAGAAAGTTTTTTGATGTCTGAAAGGAATAAACAGTTCTTTATAACTTTCTTCATGTATATTCATAATACAGTAACATTTATTTAGAAGAGCTGATATATTACACATTTGTAAAACTTCCTTCATTAGGATGTCTGAACTTCCAATAAAATTAAAAATACCTCAGTTACCGTCTAAAAAGAATCCTCCTTCACCTGAACTCCCATTGTGTTTGAATTCTTCTACTTTAATGTGATTTTGCTGTATTTTTATACTTATTATTTTCCTATATTATTCTATTGCAATTGAGTCTGTCCATTAATTGCAGTTAACTCATGTGATTAACTAAAAAAAGAATTGTGATTAAAAAATTAATCACAATTAATCGCGCTGTTAAACAATAGAATACCAATTGAAATTTATTAAATATTTTAAATGTTTTTCTACATTTTGAAATATATCAATTTCAGTTACAACACAGGCTACAAAGTGTACAGTGCTCACTTCATATTATTTTTATTACAAATATTTGCACTGTAAAAATGGTAAACAAAAGATAGTATTATTCAATTCACCTCATACAAGTACTGTAGTGCAATCTCTTTGTCATGAAAGTGCAACTTACAAATGTAGTTTTTTTTGTTACATAACTGCACTGAAAAACAAAACAATGGACAACTTTAGAGCCTACAAGTCCACTCAGTCCTACTTCTTGTTCAGCCAATCACTAAGAGAAACAAATTTGTTTACATTTACAGGAGATAATGCTGCCCACTTCTTAATTACAGTGTCACCTGAAAGTGAGAAGAGGAGTT
>NC_133774.1:90866955-90998085 GCF_003597395.2 Chelonoidis abingdonii | reverse complement strand
TTCAACTTTCATGATAAAGAGGTTGCACTACAGTACTTGTATTAGGTGAATTGAAAAATACTATTTGTTTTTACAGTGCAAATATTTGTAATAAAAAATATAGTGAGCATTGTATAGTTCAGGGGTCGGCAGCCTTTCAGAAATGGTGTGCTGAATCTTCATTTATTAACTCTAATTTAAGGTTTCACATGCCAGTAATACATTTTAACATTTTTAAAAGGTCTCTTTCTCTAAGTCTATAATATAAAACTAAATTATTATTGTGTGTAAAGTAAATAAGGCTCTTTAAATGTTTAGGAAGCTTCATTTAAAACTAAATTAAAATGCAGAGTCCCCCGGACTAGTGGCCAGGACCCAGGCAGTGCGAGTGCCACTGAAAATCAGCTCGCGTGCCACCTTCGGCACGCGTGCCATAGGTTGCCTACCCCTGGCTATAGTTTGTATTCTGTGTTGTAATCGAAATCAGTTTAATTGAAAATGTAGAAAACATCCAAAAATATTTAAATATGGTATAAAACATTGTTCATTTTTGCAAAGGGGTCCAGTGCAACAAAAATCTTGATTGAAAAAAATTAGGATTTTTTTGAGGATCCCAGAAAGTCATTTTAAACATCTTGTACAAGTTGTCCACAGTTCTGGAAGCCAAATGTACTGTGCATAATTGCCTGTTAATATTTGTATATTTCTGAAATTAGCCTTCTTTATTATTAATAACCTAACAGTATGTAATATTTTGTCAATCACATATTATTTCTCATCTCACCTATATGTAGAAGTGAACCTGAAATTGAATTCTTGCCCAAGAAGTCTTTGAACAGTTCTTACTTGAAACCTTTTAGCTCTGACTGTATGCTAAATTCATTTGTTAACTGTTGAGTATTTTCTTTTTCCAGATTTCAGTTCCTTCACTTGGTAAAAAAACACTACTAGTTTTATAGGTTCATTTCCTAGTCCACATTATTAAACTGTTTCAAGTGTCTTTGGTCTTGCATGGATGTAATTAGCAGTTTCTGCTCAGAATAGCTCCAAAGCTATATTCAGTTTAATGTTGAAACTTTAGCAAAGAAATTTAGGGAACTGACTACAATTTCCTTTCTTACTTGCAGCATGTATAACTTTTTTGGGGAGGGGGATGGTTAATTAGTTTAATCCATACTACAGTATCAGGAGTACATCTTTGGTAGGAGTATCAACTTGAGAGTAGTGGATACGATGCATTGACATTATATCTGTGACATAATTCTGAATAGTTCTGCTAGTTCTAGTATAGATAAGATGATGTTCTTGATCCATGAAATATATCTAATCTAATTATATATTAAGGTATTACAAATCATTTAACTATCTACTTAATGTATTTAAGCTATATCTTCACTGCATTTACCCTATCTATTATTAACCTTCCCCACTTTACCTACTGTGTTTTTTTATGGTTTTGTAGGGAAAACATATAATGGAACTGTTCAGCCATGAGGAAAAGTAACCTCCTTAGTTATCAAGTCTCCCTGATTCTCAAAGGTTAGCACAAAATCGTACTTAGCAAAGTAAGAGAATTTCAGGTGAATGACTCATTCATGAAAAAAGACATTTTCTGTGAAAGCATAAAGAATTTCCCAAAATTTTTCTTTTCTGGGATTAGAAAGTTCTATCATGAGTTTTTTGAGTGGAACAAAGTAACATGCACTGGAGGTGAGTGGTTCTTAGAAGTGCTCAAGCAGCTCACAAGATCGCTTTATTAATCCTGAAAGGGAAAATGATTGGCTGCCCCACTTTGAGAACTGTGATTCACTTTGTCTACCTCTACTACATGTAGTAGGTGGGCTTACAATCTGTTATAGAAAATTAAAAGCCCCTTATTTGTCCTTCTAGGTATAGAGGAGTAAAATCAAGACTGGTGAGAGATTGTGAGCTATGATGGAGAAGCTTGATTGCTGTAAAATGGAGATGGAGGGGGGAAAGTGTCAGGAAAATGCAGCAGCTTGACTAGAACAGAAGATAGACCAGAGGGGGGTCTACAGAGCATTCAGAGCAACCTTAATGCCTGATCCTGCAAATGTTTATTCCAGGTGTAGTGTGTAGTACTGTGATTAGTAGCTCATTGTAGTAAGCACCACATCTTGTAGAACTGACATTTGGGCCCCTAATTTATATATCTTGTGTTAACATCTTTCTTAAAAAGAAGAACTGGTTTTATTTAATTTATTTAATTTATATATCTTGTGTTAACATCTTTCTTAAAAAGAACTGGTTTTATTTAAGAACTGGTTTTATTTAATATGGACATAATTTGTAAACAGGAAAGATTAGTCATGAGATTAAGTTTTGATTTATATTTTCATTTTGTTGTTATGTAGCCACTTCAGCAACTCAAGTGCTCTATAAAAGTCTATTGTTCCGGCCTTATTTTTTTAGAATTTATCATTATTATTGTGTTTAAAATATTATCATGTAGCATACATCAAAATGATGTAATATATTATGCTGTATATTTTACTGTTGTTAGCTATTTTAACTTTTCATAATCTCAGTGGATGGTCAAAACACAAATAAATCCAGTAGCTTTAAACATTTGAGGTAAAAGTAAATGACATTGATGCAAAAGGTGTTAGTTATGGTCTGGATTTGGCTGTGATTTAGCAGTAGGTAGAAGATGATGAAAGAAAAATAAGCATCCAAAGATCAGACTGAAAGAATAGCTGCCTTACATTTGATCAAAATTTTAAATCCAGGTTGAAGTCTCTTGATAACGTTTTGTGGAGACTAAGTACGGTGATAACAGCATCTTTGCTGTTTGTTAGAAATATGAAAAGTTATTTGTAAAAGTACAATTTGGGAACAAGAAATAAGTGATCATATGGGCAAAATCTTCCATAAGCCATAAGGATAAATAGAACAGTTATATTTCTCGCTTACATACTTACTATAGGAGAAATGTAAATAGTGGAAAGTGGCTGGCAGAAATATGCATACTCTTGCATGTAGCTATTTCTACTAGTTGTGTATACTCTGCTTTAAAATATTCAGGGCTGTTAATTTGCCTATGGCTGGACAATGACACTTTTCACACATGCTAAGACTGGATGTAAAGAGCTAAAAAAGGAAGCCAGGTGCAATGCACCAGAAGTTTTCTTTTGGTCATCAATGGATTGGTCACCCCAGGATAATCAGTAAGAACCTGTGTGAGGCTGCCAGCCCAAGTGGCTTCCAGCAACCTATGTGTCTTGTGTCCCAGACTTCACCTGTGTTGCAAGCAAAGGTGGTTAAAGTCTGGGTGTCAGCCAAGCAAACATCATCTGGACATGCTAGTATACATTGTACCATAGGTCCTGTCATCATTAAAGCAGTGGATGACCTAATGAAAATCTGCAAGGGGGTTCCATTCTCCCCTCCATTTCCATCAAAGACTCTGGTGACAAATACCTTCATGTTAAGATGAGAAGCCCTGAACTCCTCAAGAGGCATAAAAATGTCCTCTTACTAAGATCTGTTTGGTGACCGTGCATAGTTTTTCTTCTTGTCCTCAAAGGCTTAACAATACTAGTCATGGTGGACAACACTACAGCTATGTTTTATATGAATAAACAAGGAGATGCACAACTCACTTGGTTATGTAGAAAGGTCTTTGGAACTTCTGCATTTGTCACAAAATCATGCTGAGGGCAGTTCATCTGCTAGGAATATAGTACATGTTGGTGGATTGCCTCAGCAGGCAATTTGTAGATGACCCCATGTAGTCCATCAATGAAGATGTGAATCAAATGATATTTCTCAAGCGGGGTCTTCCTGTTTTCTTTATTGGGAAAAATGTTTATGGGAGGAAGTGTCATCATTTTTGTTCCAAAAAGGCTCAGGATCCATTCTGTATTCAAACCTGATTCCGTGGTTCTCTGGCCTTCTCCATGCATACTGTCTGATTCCATTACTGCTCAGAATTCTTAGGAATCTCAAGCAGGATTCTACCAAGGCAATCATGGTAGCCCTAGCCTGGTGAGGCAACTTTGGTGCCCAGAACCCAAAAATCTCTCTATCCAATGTCTGTTACACTTACATCTGTGACCAGACCTGACATCTCAGAATTGTGGCAAAGTCCTTCATCTCATGGCATGGATGTTAGTTGGCGAACCTACTCAGAGATACTATGTTTATCGGAGGTTCAAAACATCCTTTTCTATAATAGGAAAGACTTTACCGGACAGTCTTGGCTGAACAGTGCCAATTTTCAACTTCTCGAACACAGAGTCCAGGCATTTTAGATTATCCTCTGAAACAAAAGAACTGTGGACCATCAATGAACGGAGAGTTCATCTAGAAGCTATGCTGGTGGTTCGTTCTCCAGTTCACAGGTATTCAACGTGCTCTCCCCCCCACAGTGGCTAGATTATTAGAGGAATTTTGAGGGTTTACCCTTCAATTACGAACCCTATCCATCCCTCTAATCTAAATATTGTTTGAGCAGGGATGATAGGACCACTATATGAATCTTTGGTCACATGCTCCCAGTTTCATCTTTCCATTAAAATAGCCTTCTTGTTAGCAATACCAAGGCTGTTAAGTTTGGGGGAGTTAAAAGCTTTGATTGTAGGTCCCTGGTATACAATTTTTCATAAGGACAGGGTGTCCATTGAGACACCACCCAAAAAGTCAACAGAAGATAGTCTCTGATATCCATTTAAATTAGATTATTCACCTTTCAATATTCTTTCCTAAAGCACATTTGAACAAAGATATATGTAGAAAACTATACAGAATTCAGAGCATTCTCCAGACTATTCATAGCCAATGGAGACAGGCCGGGACAAAACAGAGACTCTCTAACTGGATGTTGGCCAATATATTAAATGTTGCTTCAAGTTGGCTAATATAATCCCACCATAAAAGGTCACAACTCACTCCACTAGAGCACAAGTAACCTCTGTTGCTTCTCTGAGAAATGTACCAATCATAGACATTTGTAGGGCAGCTGCATGGTCTCCGGTACATGCGCACCTAGCACTATCCCACTGTAGAGTCATCCAGATCTGTCGTAAACTTAGGCATAGCTGACCTACAGTCATTATTCAGATAGACAACTAGTACCCACTCCCTGCAAGTAGATCATTGCTTGGGAGTTACCAACAATGGCGTATACATATGGGCATGTACTCAAAAGCTGTGTCTACTCTACAAGCTAGGGGTATATTTCCCAGCTTATGCAGACATACTGTACTCATGCTAGCTCTCATCTGAGCTAGCACGCTGAAAATAGTAGAGTAGCCATAGTAGTATGTGCGGCAGCAGCAGCAGCGGCCTGCACTAGCAGTACTGAATAGAAACTCACCTGAATCTCATGGGTATGTACTTGAGGGTGCTAACATAAGCTGCTGCTGCCCATACTACCATGGCTACACTACTATTTTTATCATGCAGGGTCAGATGAAAGTTAGCATGAGTATGTGTACACAAGCTGAGAACTGCACTCCTACATTCGTAGTGTAGATGCAGCCACAGAAGAAGAAATGATTACTTATCCTACAATAGCTGTGGCTCTTTGAGATGTGTTTTGTCTATGTTCTACAACCTGCTTCTCATCCCTTCTACTATTGAGTCATCAAGATTCAGTAGTGAAGGACCTGAGGAGCACTTGGGGTGGCTGTGCCTGTTATGTGCTTAGCTGGGGGCATGAGGTCACATGGAGGGCATAGATATGACACTGCTGACCAAATAATCCATATTGAGTACAGTGTGTGTATGCACACTATTAGTGGAATATCTGCCAACATGTTCTTAGAGGGACAGCTACTATTAACCAAAATACAAACACTGAAAATACAACAGAAAAACATATTAAAATATCAGCAATCTCCATTATAGTTAGTTGCATTTTTATTTTAATCATTTTTGTCATATCTATAGACTTGAGTTTTGCCAAGCTGACTATGTGCTCATGTGGTTTTAAAAGTGAGTTGCCAGGATTTTGTATATTTTTTTTTTTAAAAGTTTCAGATCATGAATCATTCAAGAGAAAAATCCTTCTCTTGTCTCTGTGTTGTTTAGGATCCTCAGCCAGTGGAACTGTGTTGTTACTCTTCCAAAGGTAGGCACAGTATTCTGAGCATCTGCAGATAAGTTATGCACCTCGCAGTGCAGACTGGATCTCAGCTAAACTAGCATGACAGAGGGAAAAAAAGGCAGGGCGCGTGAGTGCAGCATCTCCCGGTGGATGGAACATGTTGAGTCCAAAGAGGCTACTGTAGCAATCCTGTGGCCTGGCCTAGGAAAGATTATTGCTCTCCACTGCCGTGTAGAACCAATAATGCATAGTACTCTTGACTGGCGTTGCTGTTCATGTATTTGATTTAACAGAATTTATATGTAATCTTAAAAATAACACATTTTACATTTATAACAAAATATTTTCAGAGAAGCAGCTCCTCTATTCAGCAGCCAAGAGCTGAGTTCAGAATTCAGTGTTTCCTTTCTAACTGATGAAGACATTATAGTTACCCTAAAATAGTGCAGGAAAGGCTGCTTAATTTAGTTACAATGTCAACACCATACTGTAAGTCTGTGTTACACATTGCATTGTTTTCCGATGAGGGGGGCCATAGGCATTGAAGACAGGATTCTCAACAAAATTATGTTTATGCACTGAGCAGTTATTCCATTGGAGAAAAAAAAAAAGCATACTAGATGCGGAACAATTGTTAATTGAAGTGTTTTAAGTCATAGACCAAACAACAGAATCAATGGTTACTACTTATATTTGCTGTTGACTGTTTCCTTACAGTGTTCTAAGAATGGGTTTTAAATTTGGTACAAGTCCTGTAGTTGTCTGTCTTCATAATAGCAAAATATTTCCAGTGGTGCCAGATTACAGATATTTGTTACTTTGAAAGGCAAATAAGCCTCAACCTGAGGCATGTAGTATGTCTCTCTGGTGCTAATGAAGCCAAGAGCATTAGATTTATACTGTGTAACTGAGGGATGAATATGACTCCACAATACATATGTATTCTGTCAATGATTTGAAAACATAAACGCTTACTTAAAAAAAACAAAACTCACCAATGAAATCACCACAAAAATACATCTTCTATCTTCAAGGACACTCATCCAAATGTGATATAAATGTGTATGCAGTCACTAAGGCCTGGTCTACGCTACGTGTTTAAACTGAATTTATCAGCGTTAAAACGATTTAACCCTGCACCTGTCCACACAATGAAACCCTTTATATCGATATAAAGGGCTCCTTAAACCAATTTCTGTACTCCTCCCCGACGAGAGGAGTAGCGCTGAAATCGGTATTGCCATATCGGTTTAGGGCTAGTGTGGCCACAATTCGACGGTATTGGCCTCCGGGCGGTATCCCACAGTGCACCATTGTGACCGCTCTGGAAAGCAATCTGAACTTGGATGCACTGGCCAGGTAGACAGGAAAAGCCCCGCGCAACTTCTGAATTTCATGTTTCCTGTTGGACCAGCGTAGAGCTCTGTTCAGCATGGGTAGGCGATGCAGTCCCAAATCAAAAAGAGCTGTATGGGGAGAAAATCTGTTCTATCAGAGCTCCGTTCCGGAAGACGAAATGCCAAAGCATTGAAAAAACTTCCAGGCTATGATAGGCAGAGCCACAGCACAGTGCTGTTGGACAAGCGTAACAGAAAGCCAAAGACACTCATGGGGAAGGGAGGGGGTACTGAGGACTCCAGCTATCTCACAGTCCCTGCAAAGCATTGGCATTCTTGGCTGAGCTCCCCAATGCCTATAGGTCCAACACATTGTCCGGGGTGGTTCAGGGTATATCTCGTCAATTTACCCCCCTTCTGCCCTGGTGAAAGAAAAGGGAAAAAATCATTTCTTGACTTGTCAGTGCACCATATGTCTACTGCATGCTGCTGGTAGATGCAGTGCTGCGGCACCGAACAGCAGCATTCTCTCCCTCTCCTCCCCGGTGGCAGACGCGCTTACAGTACAAAATGACTGATAGCCGTCCTCATCATCCTGTGAGTGTCCTGGCTGGCCTTGGAGGTCGGCCGGGGATGCCTGGGTAAAAAAGGAATGACTCTGGTCATTCCCGGCTGATGGTAGAGAATGGCTGGTAACTGTCTTTCATCATAGCAACTGGGGGCTGAGCTCCATCAACCCCCCTCCTTTCATGTTTAAGAAAAGATTCTGTACTGCCTGGACTATCATAGCAGCGGGAGGCTGGGCTTCTCTCCCCTGCCACCATTTATGTCCTGCCTGGACTATCATGGCAGCTGGAGTCTGCCTTCCCCTCATTTTATCTCACTAAAGTCAGTGTTTTCTTATTCCTGCATTTTTCATTACTTCATCACACAAATGGGGGACACTGCAATGGAAGCCCAGTAGGGTTGGGGGAGGAGGAAGCAATGGGTGGGGTTGTTTCAGGGGCACCCCTAGAATGGCATGCAGCTCATCATTTCCTGTGGGATCTGACACGGAGCGACTGTGCTTTTCTGGTTCTGTGGTACACTGGGTCTCTGTACACTTGCCCCATATTCTAGGCAGGACTGACTCTATTTTTAGATAAAACTTAAAGGAGGGAATGATCCGGGGAGTCATTCCCATTTTTGTCTTTGCGCACCTGGCAGACCTCAGCGAAGGCCAGGCAGGAGCACCCATGACAGCAGCAGATGGTACAGAACGGCGGATAGCTGTCATCTCATCGCCAATTTACAATGGCATGGCAGACGGTACAATAGGGATGGTAACCGTCTCTGCTACCTTCCAAAGGCAAATGAATGCTGCTTTGTAGTACTGCATCTGTCAGCAACATCCAGTACACATACGGTGAAAGTGACAAAAGGCAAAACGGGCTCCATGGTTGCCATGCTAAGGCGTCTGCCAGGGCAATCCAGAGAAAAAGGGCACGAAATGATTGTCTGCTGTTGCTTTCATGGAGGAAGGAATGAGTGACGACATTTACCCAGAATCATCCGCAACACTGTTTTTGCATCATCATGCATTGTGATCTCAACCCAGAATTCCAATGGGTAGGGGAGACTGCGGGAACTATGGGATAGCTACGGGATAGCTACCCACAGTGCAGCGCTCTAGAAATCGACGCTAGCCTCGGTACATGGATGCACACCGCCAAATTATCGTGCTTTTTGTGGCCGCGTGCACTCGACTTTATACAATCTGTTTTACAAAACCGGTTTATGTAAAATCGGAATAATCCTGTAGTGTAGACATACCCTGAGCGTTTAAATAGCTTCATATTATAAATGTTCAAGATATGAGTAGTAGGGAAACAAAATGTCAAGGTTTAATCAAAATGAGATCCAATGTAATGATTTATTTTCTGGATGGAAAATATGCAACAGATTTTACCAGTTAGATAGCCAGTATTTACCTCCCCCTATTAGCAGTTGACGATGCTTCTGGAAAATGTTAAATATGTTTTTCTAATGAACTCTTACAAGTGGTTCTTAATCCTGCACAGCTATAAGGGATTTAGGAATGGCGAGAGAGAGAGGATCTAGGGTGTGGGCTGAGCAGTCCTCAGAAAGGAATGTTGGGAGAGGTCAAATGTGAGGAGATGGCTTGGGCTGTTTTTTTTTATTGTTTTATTTTGAATTCTTTTTGAATAAAACCAAACTACAGAAAGTAGTAACAATTCCTCTCCTGAAATTAGTAGAATGTGTTAATACAATCTTTATTCTAATCTCTCATTTGCCAGATATAGAATCTGACATTTAAAAAAACTACTCATCAACGTCAAAGTTCTTCTCTACTTTCGTAGTTTTATTATATAGATTCACAGAACAATAGATAACAGAATGCTGTTTGAAAACCAGCAAAAGATTTGACAGAGGCAACAGACAGTATTTTAATAAAGTGGGATTTACTTCTATTTGAAACAGTTGAAAAATGCAGGTAAATGTAGTTTGCATTAATGTACTATAAAGCAGGTAAAGGAATTGTTCAGTCATTAAGTGATTGATATAGATTTGAAGATGCATGCAAAACTAAATTAGATTAAAAAATGAAACAAAATAAACTAATAGCAATTGGCACTCACTATTACTAGATAGACAGGTTAACAGTTTTGTTAGACATATACTGTCTTAGACATCTGCAGTTTAATTGCTCTCAGTGATATAATCAGAGAATGGTGGTTAGAGCTCTTGTACAATACATACAGTAGTTCACATGCACACAGCCACTTTGCTTTCACTGGTTATAACTCATAATGTCATTTAATCTTATTTTTCCACCAACATAATGAATAAAACTCTGTTCCAGATAGAATCTTCATTTCTATTTATTTTCTTTTTTTACTTTGAAAGAAATCTTCCTAAAAAGAGGAAAAATGACTACATTGCAAGGAATTTAATGTTCCAAAGCACTTTGTTTACAATTTTGTTGAACTATTAAGCATTTCTGCTATGGAGAGTATATTGTTCTAGCTTTAGTCTTTATAGTACTGTTCTGTTTAATATTGTATGATCTGTGGGCTGCCATAAAGTTGTTACAAATTGGAAGACTGATATAACATGAAATGAGGCAGCTCTCCTGAATGTTGCTTTTGTTCTGTATTTAACAAATTAGTATGTTGACATTTATCACTGATAGATTTCATTATTTGCTGAAAGGGTTTTAGGAGGTTTGACACCATGAATGGTTTGTCCTACAGACTTTTGAGAATTGATAAAGACATCTTTGTTCTTTGTGCAAAAAGCACAACAGATATCTTATTGACTGACACACACAAAAAAGGAAGGCTTGTATAGCTGCTGCACAAAATAAACTAAGAAAATAATTTTGGGGCCATTACTTATTCTTCTATGTTGTTCTCGCTCTGTTTTGTCGTACCTTATTAATCAAAATAATAAGTAGCAGTGGATGCTTATTTAGTAAATTGAAAGCATCCATTTCACACCATATGCAGTTCACATATTGTTTATAGAAGTTGATAAAAATAAGAAAAACAAATAGTGCGTGTTACTAGGATTGGTTTGTTACAAAAATAGGCTCTGGCAATAGAAATCCAAGATAAGAAATATAGTGTGTTGTGAAATCTGTAACTACATGCAAAGGGTAAAAGTCTAACAGAATTAGTATATAATGAATGGTGTATTGAATGTCAAAATGGATTTAGACAGCATTGAAGTGAGGCCCTTTGTGATTTCCTTTATGTGGAAGAAGAGGGCTAAAAAGCAGATTCCTGATTGAGTCTTGAGAAAGCCTGAAGTTGTGGGTGCTATTACATATGAACAAAAATGTATATGTCAGATGTGATAGTTAGACAGGTTCATCCCACCATTTGAGTCCACAATTATTTGTGTGTGTTTTATTTAAAAATATTAGGAATGTAAAGCCATGTTTTTCCTTTTATTGTTGGATGGCTTCTTGGATGATGCAAAGTATTTTTGGAGCTTTTTCAGTCCTCAGTTGAGACGATGATGATATGACAATGAGAGCTTTTCTCCCAAACTTTTAATTAAATAAGTATTAACACAAACAAATAATTTAAAACGGTTGGAATAAAAATTACTTCCTCCTTCTACCAAATTTCACTTCCTTGCTTCTTATGATGTAATAATTCTAGAAGTTCTCCAGGCAATCATGCGATCTTAAAGGGTAAAAAACAAGCAGAATCCTTCCTCTTGGCTCTTTTTGTATAAGTGTATTGGTGGGGAATGGAGGGGGAGAAGCTTTCAGACGTTTTCTTCTATATCATAAAGAAGCAAAGAATGGCACAAGTTCCATTTTTTTTCCCCCATGTGTAGGTCACCTTTGAGATCCCTTTCAAAATCAGGCCTCCTTGAATAAATTTTCACTGAATATGGAGAAGCAGATACATTTTGCCCCTGTTGCCTGGCTATTTATCTTACTAACTTATTCACACTTTGGCTCCCAACTCAGTTAATATTTGTCAGAAGCTCCACAGTGTAACCAGGAAATCCAGGTATTCCAGTAACAGCCATGCTGGAAAGCTACAAATAATGAAATCCATCCATGATCAAATAGCATCCATCAATGACAAACATCAGCATTCAGACTAGAAGTGAGAAGCACCACTAGAGACTGTTCATCATGTTTATCATTTTAGCAAGAGTACTGTCATAAACAGATAGTAGGAGTTAATAGAATAAAAGTACTTTATATCTCTTGTGACTGTAAAGGGTTAACAAGTTCAGTAAGCCTGGCTGTCACCTGACCAGAGGACCAATCGGGGGACAGGATACTTTCAAATCTATGAGGAGGGAGTTTTTGGTGTTTGTTCTCCTCTGGGTTCTGAGAGTGACCGGAATGTGCCAACCAGGTTTCTCTCCAATCTCTCCTATAAGGCTCTTATACGTTTAAATAGTAAGTACTAGGTAAATAAGGCGAGTTAGGCTTATGTTTGTTTTCTTTATTTGCAAATGTGCATTTGGCTGGAAGGAGTTTTAATTGTGCATTTGACTGGAAAAGTTCAAATTTGTTATTTGCTGAAAGGATTTTAATTGTACTTGGTATACTTAGCTGGGAGGGTATTCCCAGTGTCTATACTGAAAAACCCAGTACCTGATCCACCTTAATCTACAGATAATTTTTACTGTTTTCCTTCTTAATTAAAGCTTTCTTGTTTAAGAACCTGATTATTTTTTTATGCTGGTGAGACCCCGAGGACTGGGTCTGGATTCACCAGGGACTTGGTGGGAGAAAGGAGGGAAGGGGGGAAGAGAGGTTAATTTCTCTCTGTGTTAAGATTACTTTCTCTCTCAGCGGAGAGTCTGGGAGGGGGAGAGAGAAGGGGAGGGAAGGTGAATTACTTCTCTGTCTGAGATTCAAGGAGTTGAATCACAGTGATCTTCCAGGGAAACCCAGGGGGGGGAAGCCTGGGAGAGAGGCAAAGGTGGGGGAAAGGGTTTACTTTCCTGTGTTAAGATCCAGAGGGTCTGGGTCTTTGGGGTTCCCGGCAAGGTTTGGAGGGACCAGAGTGTACCAGACATGAAGTTCCTGGTTGGTGGCAGCGCTACAAGTACTAAGCTGGTAATTGAGCTTAGAGGAATTCATGCTGGTACCCCATCTTTTGGACGCTAAGGTTCAGAGTGGGGAATTATACCATGACAAGTACAAAGAATAGTTTGAAGACTCTGTGAAGGGACAAGTGCAATGTGCGCATTTCAAATATAAGGTTTCTAGTTTGTGTAGAGCTAGTGCATGTCTGTCCATCCAGTCTGGGAAGTACGCTTGCAGCTGAAGGGTAGACATACTCTTAAGAAGTGATCTTTGTCTTTACTTTGGTACGACTAAATTTACAAGTTACGTAAATGAATGAGAAGGAATATTAATGGATAATATTAACTGAAAATTTCCAAACTGTTAATTTTTGCAGCTTGAATGTTCTTTACCAGCTATGTGTGGAATAATGTAGCAATCTACACCTTTTTTTGGTTTGGAAATAATGTTTACTTAATGTCAGCAATATGTATGGCAATCATTCCACATGTAATCTGGGAGAAAGCTCTATCCTCAAGAGTATGGACCTAATTTTGCCCTTAGATGTGTGCATACAACTGACACTGAAGTAAGTGGGAATATTATACATTCATCTCAGTGAAGAATTTGCCGCTTCTCCTCAGATGGGACACTTCTACTTCTGAAGACCCTTAGTGCTACTTCTTGTGTCAGCCAGAACAGAGGTGTTTCAAATTCAGTTATATTCTGCATCAGTTACCTTCCCTGTAAACAAAGAAAATAGGACAACAAAATATTACATAGATGCAGTGGATCTGAGATAATATTGGAAGACAAATCTTAACTCTGGGAATATTCTGACATTTTAGTGCTTATTTCTCAGCCTTATCATTGCAGTAATCCATAGATTTTGCATTCCATTTCCCTGTTTGTTTCTTTAAGAAAGAAAATTGGGCACTTGTAAGTTCCTTGCTTGGAAGTACTTGGCTTGTGGTGAAATTTAGTGGTATTTCCTACTGTGAATACTCAGTACAGGAACATTAGTGACATTGATTCAAAACCAATTCTTTTCAGATTTAGCAAAATGGGGAGTCCTCGCTGAGGGCTAGTCGCATGCTAATTGTGAAGCTTAAAAGTTGTACCTTTTTTTAGTCATTTGTATAAGCAAAATGTAGAAAGATTATTTTACAGTGAGACAGGTGTATTTATTTATGAAGTCATTCCAAGAAGACTCAAGGGATTTCCCTTAGACTTCCCAAAAATAATTTCAGTAACATGACCTTGTCCTTCCACACATTCTGCCAGACCAAGCATAGAAAGTTTTAGCCTTTAAAATATTTTTCTTTAGAAAGTTGGCACATATGTTTTTACTGTAAACCATTTTACAGGACTGTGCTGCACTCAGTTACTATTTCGTTCGTTTCTCTCCACTCACAGGGCCATCCATTTGCTGCCCTCAATAGATCCTGTGAGCGCAGAGTGCCTTTAAATCCTGTGGTACTACTATACTTACACTGAAGGGGGAATATTAAGCAGGAAAAGTCCTTTGTGCTATGTAGCTTTCCTCTGTGATGCATATTTGTAAAAACATGGAGAGGGGCTGGCATCACTATAGGGTTCCACATGCTTAAACTCACAGAGGCCTCATCTGTCCATACAGCCTCTCTGTGACAAATGTTAGGGTTTGAAGGATGATTTCTATTTCTGGACCCCATTTGTAGTCAAGCTTTACTGTCGGCTAGGTGGAAAGGAAGTGGCATTTGGCGCCTATAGTTCATATTGAAATGGTCACAAGATGAGGTGGTTTGTTCACAACCAACACCTGAATCACAAGGACCATGCTGAACCAGAAACCTAAAATATGGTGTCATTTCATCTTGCTCTTAACTTGACTCATGTTTTGAATAAGAGCATTTCCAAAGATATAGTTTATTACCACATTGGATATTATTGAGTGGTCTTTGATAGCATAACATCAATAAGTAAGTTATAATGTACTATGATTATAATAAAACTTACAGAAAGCTTTTTTTCTGGTACTATCAATATGTGGGAGGAAGAGCTTTTGAAAGAAATGAGTAGCCCTATTATGGGTCCAATTGTTCTAGGATGATGATCTTGTCTAAGGCACAGGAGGTCAGGGGCCTAAGAGTGGCCTGAAAAACACTACTGTGTGAAAGAATTTTGAGAGTTCCTGCCTTGCTATTGTACATTGTCCAGACATTAGGAGAAGCCAGAACTGATCCTTGAAAGGAGGGTGGAGTATCAGAACTGAATACATATTTAAGAAGAAGAAAGAAAAATGTTTCATTTCTGGTAAGATTGGTGTATGACTTAAATACCCTAGGATTTTGCTACGTGTAGTTTATGTGTAGTTTACGTGGCTATTTAAAGACAGCTCCTGTTTTAGTCACTATAACAGTACTTTTTACACTTACAGTCTTGAGATAAAGGACCCTACTTTCAAATATGGACTCCTTACCTAGACAATTCAGTCCTATATATGAGATTGAATGTCCTATTAAGGTGTATGTCTCTGTTAATAGAGACCATCATCCATGATACAGCAGTATTTCCTGATACAGTGTAAGAAGGAAAAATACATTTCTCATTTTTGTTGTTTGGTTTGGTTTGGTTTGGTTTTTTGTGTGTAACTAGGCCAGAAGTCTAATTTTTAAAATCTTAGGGCTAAATTTTCAAAGAGTTGGGTAGGCTTTTAACCATGTTGATTTCCTTTATCTTTAAAGTGAATCATGTAGCTGAAATAACGACCAGAATTTTGCACGTATATCCTTTATGAAGTGCACTTTGTTCGTCTTTCATTTGTGTTTGGGAAAAAAAGGAGTGTTAAATGAAGCAAGGGATGTTAAATTCAGGGGGACTAGCTTGATGGTATGGGATATTTGAGTTCTCTTTTGTGCATCTATTTTATTGCTCTTCTGGGAATGCATCAAAATTTATTTTATCAAATGAGACTTTGTGTCCATTTCAGCTAAAGCTAATCTGATTAATCCTTCTACGGGCATTAGGAGAGCTGTCCTGGCATATGAAAATTATAGTTTGTCAGCTCTCATAAATGTTTCCAATATGGCTTAGTTTATTACTGTTAATCAGGGGGTTCCTGAGTTACCCCCATTCCTGAAGAAGAATTCTCTGTATAAACAGTGTTTGTAAGAATCAAACCCATGGCTGATTTGTAAAACCAAAGACGTTTTAAATTCAGATTAAAAGCTATTCAGGTTATATATACAGCAACTGCTTGCTGTATAAATACAGAGTCACACAAACAATGACTTCTCCTTTTAAGCAAGGATTTACCTTTAGTCTGTTCATTGAGTATCCAAGGAAAATGGATAATCTGGATGTTAGCGAAAGGCAGTAACCAGAAACCTCCTGCAAACACTGCTGATTTTCGGGTCTTACTCTCTGAATTTAGGTTCACATCTCTTTTTCCTCTCCATTTGTTCATCTTCTACAAGGCTTGAAGCCAAATAGATAATTTATACTGTATTTAGCAATAAGAAAGGCAGCCTGTTTTGAGTCAGATTACCCATACCTGTATAAAAGCTCAAATAATCTGATTTTGTGCAAGGAACTAAGTGGAGATGGAATTCACACTTGACAGTCTTTGGGCAGGCTGCCCCTCTCTGGTTTGGGGTTTGAATGTTGGATCTATTTAGTCATGGAGCCCTGTGGCCGTACTGCCAGCCTATAATGATCTGAAGCAGAGCACACACTCTTGGCATGCAAGGGTTGCAGAGACTGTTCTTTCGTCTAGTATCTGCCTTGATCTGCCCTTGCACAGCACTACAGTGTGGTTTATGTGGTGCATAGAGATGTGTCAGCTGGCTGCACCAGGGTGACTGTCACCCAAAAAATGAGTGACTTGTTGGTTTGACGATTTGCATTTCTGGAAGGAAACCTGTTTCTGTGTAGACAGCTTTTATTTATATTCCCAGTCCGATGTTTCTAATGCTTTAAAAGCCACCGCCTGCCTCCACAACATCTCATTTGACATCACTGTATATCCTTAGATTTTGGGCAAAGGGGTGGAGTACAGTGTAAACGCCTGCAGCTCAAGATGTGGAGAATTGTTCTCATCAGTAGTTTAACACAGAGTAAAATGTGCAGGCAACACAGGAGATTATAGGTACTAGTAAGGTACCATGTTACTCTATGATACTAGAAAGGTGGATCACAACAGCAAACTGACAGTCAAAGACAGACTTGAATAAAAATAATGCTGGAAGAAGATTGTTCCCTGCATCACTTACCTGGGAAATTGTAGGTTAGATACAGTGATATTCAAAAACTAATGAGAAGTTGGATTTTCTTACAGATTACATTTAAAGAGATGCTGTCACTTTGAATTTCTAATTGACTAATTTTTACAAATTCCAGTTTCTGGTAGAGCAGTTTTAAAAAGCACATTCTGATGATGATTTTTTAAAAACATTCCTTTAAAAATATATTAAAGGGATTAATTTCATTCCTCTGCTGACTTTTAATAAGGGTTTTCCATAAAAGGATAAACTAACTAGTTTGTTAAATAGGAGAGAGTGAAACTGACTGTACCAGAGATACTGAACGAAGTTTTTATTCTTTAACTTCTTTCAGTTATAATGATCGTGTGTGTTCATTTTAACTATAGAAAGTGCAAAATTTTCAAGTAGAAATGTTATTTTCCAGTTGACGGGATTGGAGGGTCTCCTTTAAGGATCTCTTCTGTTATCTTGATAAATAAGTGAGGAGTTATATCTATAACTCTGTATATTACATGAGAATTTTTCTCTTAATCCCATCTAGTCAAGCTTCAAAAGAGGTGGGACAAGTTTGTTAGAAATGTGCTTTGTACACAGTCAGATCTCTAACTAAAGAGCTACTAATTAAGTGTACACATGTGCAGTAAGCTAGAGTTTGTGTGTCTGCTCTTTTCCTGTTCACTAAAAATTACATGAGAATAGTCAGCGATGGCACATTTCTGCAGCTATGTTCTAATGGGCACCTGTATATAATTAGTCTGGAGACCAAGTTATACAGAATTGCTGACAGAGAGATGGTTTCTCAGCTAGTTAGACTACTGTTCTGATCTCTGCCCCTCTTGGACACCTTTTATTTATTCGTTACGGAAATCCAAGTGGGTGAATTTTGATTACTTCAGTACACAACAAGGACAATCAAGTCTAATGAAAGAAGTGTATCTCTGCTGCTCAGACCAAATGAAAAATAATTCTTCCCTTTTGGGGCCCAATTCTCCACTCCTATGTGTTATACTCGTCCCTTCATACCATATTTTTTGTATTCATATTTCACATACTGTAGCTTAGTTGGGAGAGCCACTTTAGACCTCATTCAATCAAATTATGTGGCAATCAAACTTCTGAGGGTTATGATTCTGGTCAGAATAAAGCCCTTTTTGTTTGAAAAGTGTACCCAAGTATGTACTTGTTGAAAGCATTTTTCTATAATAGGCATTAGGAACCACTCCAACTTTCTGGGAAGGATTGCTGTATTTTTTGTTAACTGGGCATGGCTTCCAGTGCTCCTTACCACACCCTTGCAACCTGTTCTGGCCTGCTGGCAGAAGTTACTTGCAAATTGGGCCAGCAAGTTGTCAAGTGAGACTTGAAAAGACGGCACCTTCAGGCTCTGTATAGGTTTCACAGAGTGGGTCAGGCCTTAATGTAATTGCAGAAGTGAATTAACTGTTCTCATCCCCAACTCAGATCAAGTTCTTCTTTTCCACATAAGGGAAGAGAAGGTTAAATTCCTGTAACTTTGGATGGCGAGGAATGGCCATGACTTTTTCTTCTCTGGTTAAATTCATATTTTAGATTGACTCTGACAGTACAACGATGTATGTTGCAGACTCCAGCTCAGGAGCCAGTTAGAAAACCCACTCTTAGACCAGGGCTTGTATTTGATGGTATCAGGATTCTGGCCCCTAAAGACCAGAGACAGTAATAGTTTGAGAGGATTAGTTATCCTACTCCAAGTGTCTGGGGAAAGTGGAAGAAATAACCAAAACAGATAGTGGATAAGAGGAAGATGGGCCTAGGCAATAGTTAGTGTCTAGGACGGGGAGGAATAGAAAAGGCCAGGCCTATATTCCTTTAGGGACCCAAGACCAAGAGCCTTGTACAGTGGGTGGGGCTCCCCTCTCTCCCAGCCAGGCCAGACTGGTGTTTGGGGTAGTTAGACTCATGTGGGAAATTTCAAGAAGAGAATGATCAGATGACTGGGTGACTCAAAGAGGAGACTTCAAGCCCAATCAGAGAGAGAGAGTTCACAGGCCAAGGAGGCCAAGCCTTGAAGGGAAACAGTCCAAGAAGGAAGGCTGTGGAAACTTAACCTTGGACTAAAGGGGAGAGGCTAGGGAAGGCAGGACTGGAACCACACAGTCCCATGAAGGAGGGCTTTGGACCCTCAACTTAGGGATGGATGAAAAAGTGACTGCAAAGCAGGGCACAAAAGGAACTGCAGAGGCTCCGAGTGGTTCTCTGCCCAGTGCTAATTGTAGGAGGCACAGGTGCTGACTTTCCAAAGTGCCAGGGAGTGCTCGAACCCCGGTTCTGCCCCAGGCCCTACCCCCACTCCACCCCTTCCCCCCAGACCCCACCCCTGTCTGGCCTCTTCCCGCACAGTTCCACCCCTTCCCCAAAGCACGCCACATCCCCGTTCCTCCCCCTTCCCTCCTCAGCCTCCTGCACACCGCAAAACAGCTGGTTGAGGTGGGCGGGAGGGAGAGGGAGGCGCTGACATGTGGGTCCTGCCAGTGGGCAGGAGGCACTGGTGGGATAGGGGAGAGCTGATAGGAGGGCTGCCAGTGAGTGCTCAGCACCCACCATTTTTTCCCTGTGGGTACTCCAGCCCTGGAGCACCCATGGAGTTGGAACCTGTGGTAGGAGTGAGGCAGTTTCTAAGCATGCCCCCTTGCTGCGTGGAGTGCCACTGCTGTCCTCTGTCTCATATTCTCCTCAGGTTCCTGGAAATAATCCACTCACATCCAAGTCTTTAAAAACAATATTCCCCCTCTTTTGGAATCTAATTTATTAAACAAAGTCCAGCTCCCAAAAGAGAATCTTTTTGCCCACCCCTACGCTGAGGACCCCAAAGCCCTCTTTCCTGGGACTGTGTAGTTTCAGGCCTGACCACTCTGACCTGTGTACTCTCTCTGACTGGGCTTGGTGCCTTCTTCCTAAATCACCCACCCTGTCATCTGACCTCTCCCTTGATGTTCCCAGTGGCTCTAATTACCCCAAACACCAGTCTGGCTGGCTGGAAGAAAGGGAATCTTTGTCCCATTCACTCAGAAAGGATCCTGGTCCCAGGCCCTAAAGGAACAGCAACCTGGGCTTTCATACTCTCACCTCACCCCACCTCCATCCCCCAAACTATTGCCTGGGACTATCTTCCTCTCATTAAGTGTCCATTCTAGTTACTGCTCTGGGCCTTCTCTGGACACCTGGAACAGGATAGCTTTTCTCTTAAGCAGCCTCCTCTGGACTTAAATGGCTAGCACTCCATTACATTGACCTTGAGGAAAGAGGTTGTCCAGACAATATGGAGTTCAACATGTCTTGTAGTCTGGTTGTAAATAAGAAGCTTTATTTTCATTCTTACTGACAACACAAGAATATGTATGTAGTGTAGGTGTAGCTGTGTTGGTCTCATGATATTAGAGAGACAGGGAGAGTGAGGAGCTGTGTGTGGCTCAAAAGCTTGTCTCTCTCACCAACAAAAGTCAGTCCAATAAAGCGTATTACCTCACGCCCCTTGTCTCTCTAACATGAAACCATGTCCTCCATCATTTGAGAGAAAAGGAGAAAAGCTGACAGCACAGGGATCAGAAGGCTGAGAAAGTGAAGTCACATATTTGAATGATTTGGGGTCTGTGGTTTGGAGAAAAATTCTTTTTACATGTTTTAGCTGTTCCACTGTGTTAAACCAGTGTAACATCTTTAAAATATGACAACAGCTGAAAGAAGCCAACTACATATTGGCAAATGTTGTAAGTGTTTGTATACAATTGCCAAAAGTATAATAAGAAGGGTGAATTAGGCAGACCGAAAAATATTGGTATTAAATGGGGATATTGATATCATAGGCATCCCAAAAACATGGTGGAATGATGATAATCAAGGGGACATGGTAATACGAGGGTACAAAATATATAGAAACAACAGAGGCTGTAGTGCTAGTAAGGGAGTGGCACTATATGTGAAAGAAAGCATAGTCAAATATAGGAAAAATCTAAATTAATTAAATCCAACTGTACCTTAGAATCTCTGCAGATAAAAATTCTATGCTTGAATAGTGAGAGTATAACAGTAGAATATGCTACTGACCACCTGACCAGAATGGTGACAGTGATTGTGAAATGCTCAGGGAGATTGTAGAGAGGCTACAAAAACAGAAAACCCAATGATAATGGGGGAATTCAACTATCCTCACATTGACTGGGTACCAGGGGCAGCTCCAGGCGCCAGCACACAAAGCACGTGCTTGGGGCGGCATGCCGCGGGGGGGTGCTCTGCCGGTCGCCGGGAGGGCAGCAGGCAGGGTGCCTTCGACGGCATGCTCCATCGAAGCCGTGGGACCAACGGGCATGCCTGCGGGAGGTCCACTAGAGCCACGGGACCAGCGAGTGGCAGAGCGCCCCCCGCGGCATGATGCCGTGCTTGGAGTGGTGAAATGTCTAGAGCCGCTCCTGCTGGTTACATGTTACCTTAGGGGCAGGATGCAGAGATAAAATTGCTAGACACCATTGATGATGGCTTCTTGGAGCAACTAGTCGTGGAACCCGCAAAGGGAGAGGCAATTCTTGATTTAGTCCTAAACTGAGCACAAGATCTGGTCCAAGACATGAATATAACTGAACCACAAGGTAATATTGACCATAATGTAATAACATTTAACCTCCTGTACAGGGGAAAATACCAAAGAAACCCACCACAGTAGCATTTAACTTCACAAAGGGGAATTATGCAAAAAATGAGGAAGCTAGTTAAACAGAACCAAACAGGAACAGTCACAAGAGTAAAATGTCTGCAAGCTGCATGGAAATTTTTTTAAAACACCATAATAGAGTCTCAAACTAAATGTATGTCCCAAAAGACAAAATAAAACAGAGGATCAAAAAATGCAACTATGAATAAAGAACAGAGTAAAAGAGATGGTTAGATGCAAAAAGAAACCCTTTTAAAAATTGGAAGTCAAATTCTACTGAGGAAAATAGAAAGGAGCAAAAACTCTGGCAAGTCATGTGTAAAAGTATAATTAGGAAGACCAAAAAAGATTTTGAAGAGCAAGTAGCAAAAGACACAAAAACTAAGAGCAAAAAAATTCGTAAATACATCAGAAGCAGGAAGCCTGCCAATTAGTCAGGGGGGGCCACTGGATGATCAAGGTGGTAAAGGAGCATTCGAGGTAGAAAAGGCCACTGCGGAGAAGCTAAATGTACTTCTTTGCATAGATCTTCACTACAGAGGATGTGAGGGAGATTTCCATACCTGAGCCATTCTTTTAGGTGACAGATCCGAGGAACTGTCCCTGATTGAGTTGTCAATAGAGGAGATTCTGGAACAAATCAATACATTAAGCAGTAATTAGTCACCAGGACTAGATGGTATTCACCCAAGAGTTCTGAAGGAGCTCAGATATGAAATTGTAGAACTACTACCTGTAGTATGTAATCTATCACTTAAATCAGCCTCTGTACCAGATAACTGGAGAATAGCTAATGTAATCAACAGAGGTGATCCGGACAATTACAGGCCAGTAAGCCTAACTTCAGTCCCAGAGAAATTGGTTGAAATGAAAAGAACAGAATTATCAGATACTTAGATGAACACAGTATGTTGGGGAAGAGTCAAGACAGCTTTGTAAAGGCAAATCATGTCTTACCAATTGATTTGAATTCTTTGAGGGTGTCCACAAGCATGCAGATAAGGGTGATCCAGTTGATAGTGTATTTGGACTTTCAGAGAGCCTTTGACAAGGTCCCACTCCAAAGACTCTTATGCCAAGTAAGCAGTCATGGGATAAGAGGGAAGGTCCTCTCAGGGATCACTAACTGCTTAAAAGATAGGAAACAAAGGGTAGGAATAAATGGTCAGTTTTAACAGCGGAGAGAGGTTAATAGCAGGATTCCCCAAGGATCTGTGCTGTGACCAGTAAATGACTTGGAAAAGGGGGTGAACAGTGAGATGGCAAAATTTTCAGATGACGCAAAGTTGCTCAAGATAGTTTAGTCCAAAGCAGACTGTGAAGAGTTACAAAGAGATTTCCCTGAACTTGATGACTGGGCAACAAAATGGCAAATGAAATTCAGTGTTGATAAATGCAAAGTAGTACACTTGGAAAACATAATGCCAACTAGACATACAAAATGATGAGGTCTACGTTACCTGTTACCACTCAAGAAAGAGATCTTGGAGTCATTGTAGATAATCCTTTGAAAACATCTGCTCAATGTACAGCAAAATGTTAGGAATCATTAGGACAGGGTAAATAAAAAACCAGAAAATATCATAATTCCACTGTATTAATCCCTGGTACGCCCACACTTAGAATATTGCAGGCAGTTTTGGTTGCCCCACCTCAAAAAAGACATACTGGCATTGGAAAAGGTACCAAGAAAGGCAACCAAAATGATTAGGAATATGGAACAACTTCCATACAAGGAGGGATTAAAAAGACTGGGACTGTTCAGCTGAGAGAAGAAATGACTAAGGGGGAATGTGATAGACATCTATAAACTCACGAATGATGTGGAGAAAGTGAATAGGGAAATGTTATTTACTCCTTCATATAACACAAGAACCAGGGATCACTCAATGAAATTAAGGCAGAAGGTTTAAAGGAAACATAAAGAAGTACTTCTTCATACAATACACAGTCAATCTTTGGAACTCATTGCCAAGGGATATTGTGAAGGCCAAAAATATAACTATGTTAGAAAAAATTGGATAAATTCATGGAGGATAGGACCATCAATGGGTATTATTGTAAATGGTCAGGAACATAACCCCATGCTCTGGGTGTCCCTAAACGTCTGACTGCCAAAAGCTGGGACTGGATGAGAGAGCATGGATCACTTGAAAATTGCCCTGTTCTGTTCATTCCCTCTGGCACGAGTCACTGCTGGAAGACAGGATCCTGGGCTAGATGGACCACTGGTCTTACCCAGTATGGCTATTCTAAGATATTTTTTTTGAATATTTATTTTCTCTTTATCTTACTGATTATTCTATTTCATGTTTGAGCTGTATGCTCCAAACCCCATGGCAGTCCCTATTGTGTTAGTTTAGAGCTTTGCCTGAATGCCTGAAAAGAAACTGCAGAATTTGGGCCAATCAGAGTTTAAATATTTTCGATTTGAAAATATCATTGATAGAGAAAGTCCATTGTTCTAAGTAACAGCACAGGTCAGGAATAATATATATCTCCTTTACTCAACACATTTCCTGAAAGAAAAACAACTGAGTTGGAGGTTGTTAATTGTCTGAAGGCTGACTGCCCTTACTTACAGCCTGATAATAGTTAAGATGACATGATGTTGGTGCTGGAATATGTCAGGTGAAGTAGTCCAGCATATTAGTCCAAACCTTAGGAATTGGTGGCAAATGTGAAGATCACACTCATTTGGGAATGTAGTGTTCAGACACATTTGCACCTCATGGGTTAAAATGCTGGATTGTATCCTAGAATGTAGACATCAAGAGTTCCTGGCAACAGGTACTAAACCTTGAGCTTAGTATCAGTAAATCATGTTGATGACAAGGACACAACATTCATATCCTTGATAGAAAATTCTGTTGGACTACTATATGTTACAACTATGTCATCATCTCTGTTATCCTAGGCTTCACAAGGAGCATTGTTGTATTTATCAAGCCCTTCGGGAATGATACAGGTAGTAAAAAAAAAAATGTACATAATGTTGACGAGTATAGCTGACATCCCACATAATCTGACAGAACGTAGTGTCTTGTGAGAATAAGGGGGCCTAAATATATGGTCTTCAAATATATGCTGGAAAGTTAGAATTTCTATAAAGTAAATACATGGGACTATAGTTGAAGACTCAAACTTCTTCCTGGATCAGTAGGAACTGGACGTTCTGTCGAGGCCACATGTTCAGCCTTTAGAAAAGGTGAGGTTTGGATAAACAAGCACCCTACATTGCTCTTTGGTGGCATCTCTGGCAGTCTTAGGAATGGGGTTGATAAGCTGTAGAGGGGAATTATGTGGTGCTCTAAACTGGAGGAACGTCCTGCCGGATGACAGCGAGCAAAATAAAGGGGAGCATTTGAGGTATTCTCAGCAAGGGGGGCAATGTGAGCACAAATTCTCTAAAATGAAACTTTGCTCCTATACATCTTTTATTTTCCATTCTTTTCGAAAGCTTCACATTTTCATTTTGGACTGAATGTGCCTTGAATATATTGCCACATAAAAAAATAAATAATTTTTTCCACAAAAGATGCATATTGCCAAAGTGTGACCTTCCTGTTATTTAAATAACTTAGTATAGAAACTGTGACACTGGGAATACAAGCTCTACCTTTATTTCCATATATATGTTTAGTAGATACTTAAAATGCATACCCTAATCTGCGCCTGTTTATAAGGCATGAAGTTATCCTTGTTTTGTTTAGCCAAATGGTCGAAACGCTGCCAACAGTATGTCTGGAATGTTATTTGCTTGATACGTTTCTGTATTTTTTCTTTGTAGGACTGCACATGCCACAGCTAGGGGTCATTTACTTAAAAATGACCAAAGTAATACCCCCAAGTTGCAGTTATTCTTCTCAACAGGGGGTTGGTAATCAAATGGAGTGTCTCATCATGTTCAGCAGCTTCTGTGCTTTTTTCCTCTCCCTTTTTTGTTGTTGTTCTTGATAATCTGAGTTGATTTTTGTAGAGATTTGGAGAAGTGCTATTTATTCTTGCTCTTTGTTCTCTGTAACTTGATTCCTTTACTAGTGCTTCAGCTTTTTGCGATGTGTGTTGTGATACTAGCTGATTTAAGTGTATTTAACCTGCTTTTCTGAACTGTTATTATTTTATAAGAAAATGGTTATTATATGGGTTTTTTATTATTGTTTGTTTAACCACAAGCCACGGTGTTTTAAGTTAAGATGTCAGATCCAGACATGCAGACTAAGTTGCAAGAGAACTGTGGGTGTTTTAACATTTCTAACGAAAGGGTAGGGTGGGTTGGAGGAGATCTTTGATGAATAGAATCTGCTTCCTGGAAATATCGTAAGGCCGTGTGGCCCATGTTCAGGAGGTGACACTTGCCTCTAAAACTTGCTGTTCTTTACCATTATGCTGCATCACCTCGGACTGTGTGGATCTTGGAAAACATTTGGAATATGGATTAAGTGGAGGCAGAGGGTACCTGAGATTAGAAAGGAAATACTGGATGTTAATCCATATGCATAGGGTTGCCAACCCTCCCGGTTTTTGCCAGGAGTCTCTCGGAATTGGGCTCTATCTCCCGGAGGCCACTGAAGCCAAACTGGGAGATTTTTACGCTGCTAAAAGTCTGGCTGCACAGCAGGGCTAATGCAGGCTCCCTACCTGACCTGGTCCCACGCCGTTCCCGAAAGCGGCCGTCACAACCCTGTGGCCCCTGGGGGGGGGTGTTAGGGAGCTCCGTGCGCTGCCCCTGCCCACAGGTACTGCCCTCAGAGCTTCCATTGGCTGCAGTTCCCATTACTGTGGAGTCAGCGCTCAGGGCATGGGCAGCATGCAGAGAACCCTGCCCGCCCCCCACCAGGGGCCGCAGGGACATGCTGGCCACTTCCAGGAGTGGCGCGTGGCCAGGGCAGGCAGGGAGCCTACCTGAACCCCATTGCACTGCCAACCAGGAGCCACCTGAGGTAACTGCCATCAGATCAGAGCCCTCACCCCCTCCCACAACCCTGCCCTAGCCCTGAGCCCCCTCCTGCACCCAAACTGCCTCCCAGAGCCCGCACCCCTTCCACACCCCAATCCCCTGTCCCAGTCCTGAGCCCCCTCGTTGAGCCTATACTTGCACCCCAACCCCCTCCCCCAGCCCTGAACCCCCTCCAGCACCCAAACTCCCTCCCAGAGCTTGCACCCCACACCTCCTCCTGCATCTCAAGTCCCTGCCCCAGGCTCAGCCTGGAGCCCCCTCCCACCCTCCAAACCCCTGCCCCAGCCTGGTGAAAGTGATGGAGGGGGGATGGGGCCACATAAAAGGGGCAGGCAGGGGCGGAGCAAGGATTGTGTGATTACTGTTGGCAACCCTACATATGTATGAAAGGACCCTAGCTCTGTCCCTTTTCCAGTCTCATTTGTGGCACTGGCAGCACTGGGCTGGTAATGCTCCTTTAATCCCTTTGAATAATAATCACCTAGAGCCAAATTCTGCCACCCTTACTCGTGCCAAGAAGCACCTTATTACAAGAGTAGTTAAGTAACTTTACTGGAGCATTGAATTTCCACTTGACATAAATGTAGACGAAGTGTCTCAGAAAGCAGAGCATAGCAGCCATAATTTGCAATGCAATTTAAGCATTTTCCTTAGTGAATTATACCACATATAGTATTTTCCCCAATTCCTCCCCCATCAGACCACACCTTCCCTTAGTACAGGAGTTCTGTTATATTCATTGAGATGTGGTGGTGACTATGCAGAGTGGGGAAGAACACACCATGTATCCACATTTCCCCTCTGCCTTCCCTTAACTGTATCAATGTGGTAAAGGGCTTTCTGCTTCCCTGTGCACCTCATAGTGATTGAAGCATATGGCTCTTAGACTGTATCATGTTTATTAACTTGTCTGGATTGTAACAAATCAAATATGGCCTGCGTGTGTGTGTGTGTGTGTGTGCTTTATCCTACCTGCTTTTTTGTTGCCTTTGGATAGCAACTTGTTTTCTTTTGAAACCATTTTTGCTGTATTTATTTCCTACTTTGATCATTTTACTGACAAATATCTCCTGCCTGTATTCACACCTGCTCTTCTTTTATTATCCTAGCTTAAATATAAATGCTTCCACTGAAATAAATCAGCCTTGTAATTTGAAAAATGTAAAACTTTGGTTTAAGTTACTTATTGAAGGTAATATATGTTTGATGGTTGACTATGAAAAAACTGGCAGAATTTTAGCTTGAATCTCTGCCAGACAACAATAAAGTGCAACCTAATTCCTAAGAACGCCCAAGCTATAAACTACCTGTCATGACCTAACACGCATATAGTAATTACAGGCTGACAAGGCTAATAAAGTCTACATATTACTATAACCATGCAATGCATGCTGTAACAGGACTATAATGTGTTTTGTCCTTGATATTATGCAGCCCACACATCATCTTCCTGTCACAGAGTGTATTAACTGGAGGGAGCCAACTCTGTGGAACACGTCTGTGCCATGAAATTGCTCATGCTTGGTTTGGATTGGCCATTGGTGCTCGTGACTGGACTGAAGAATGGATAAGTGAAGGGTTTGCTACTTACTTGGAAGATGTATTTTGGGCAGTAGCACAACAGGTATGAAGACAGATCACCATTCTGTTTTCTATTTAGAAATTAAAATGCTGTCTAACTGAATGCCTTAATATTAAATTGAAAGAAATTACTATAAATTTGTATTTAAAAGTAGTACATTCTGAGGCTACATCTGTTAGAATGCAGATTCCAGTAACATTATAAATTGGTTTAAAATCCTTACTTCCACACCTATCCACACTGAACATGAACCTTTTCAAAGGTATAGGTCATGTCATATATAAGAACTCAAATATATTGTCTCAATGATCATCCAGCCAAAGACCTACTACTCAAAATTGCCCCATTTCTCCCAATCCGTTGCTCTTTTTTGTCTTTTCCACCCATCTAATCATCTTTCCCATATCTGAGCACCACTGAAGTCAACAGCACCATGTGGGTACAGGAGTCCATCTGTGTCCAAGAACTCTTCTGGGCTGGGACTATATTTTTGTTTGTTTTGTAAAGTACCAGGCACATATGTGGCACTATATAAAATCATTACCACCACCACATCCAGATTTCTGGAGAAAGAGAAAAAGATGCAGCCCCTACCTAACTGCCTTCCCTCCCTTCCCATCCTCAAACTCTTCTCTGATCCTCATCTTTACTATCACTCCTCTATTACAAGCTTCTGCTAGTCATTGCGTCTACTCTATTTTGAGCCAGCTGAAAGCATTTGCTCTGTAGCAAATCTTGCAGAACTGGCAAGGAATGGCCAACAAAAATCACAACTGGATGATTTTATTCCTATTAATTTACAAGGCTATAAAAAGCATTTACTTTTTAATCATTGGGTAATTTTGTTGCCGTATATTAATGAGGTTATAAATATACTCTATATTACATCATAGTAACTGCAGCTCAGACTGAAATAGTAGTGTACTTCAAGGGAATGCCAAATTTTATTTCCATAAGGAGAAATCAGAAGTTAGTTCATTTATACCCAACAAATTGGCATATATTTAATTAGCAACCATCACTGTAAATATACTTTTGGTAGGAGGGAAATACAACAGGGAGCTTACACCAGCATAGCAGAAATAGTAGGGAAGATGAGTGAAATCAGGACACACGACAGCTTTCTGCTTTCAGGGCTGGGAAGAATAAAGATGCAGCCAGAACTGATAAGCCAGGTATCTGTACTGTATGTTCAGTTCACTTATTGCCAATCTCTGAGGGGAAAACAACCTGCCTATCTCCCTCCTCAGGCAGAAATATTTAACTGACTATTGATTTGATGCTCCCAGCGAGGCTCCTGTTTTCTCTGTGCTGGTCTTAACCCTTTGTAAAGCTTGCATTTTTCAACAAGAGTGCAGATGTTTGTGCCATCCTCTGCTCCTCCTACATGTTAAAGGGAAACAAAACAGGTCTTTCCATCAGAAAATTATTGACCATTGGGGAAAACAACAAACAATGAACTACATATTTGTATACTAAGCAGCTCCCACATGATGAAGCAAGAGAGCAGCAGGAGTTGAAAGCTTTGCTGCGCTGGCGACGGCTCAGAGATGAGGTGCAGAACTCTGAAGAAGAGCTGCAAGTATTAAGGTAAAAATACAATGGCATATTCTTTTCCTTTGCACCCATGTTCTCTCTCTCCCTCCTGCCCATTTTCCCCCCTGAATCCATCCATTTACCTCCAAAGGAAATACATCCAAATCATCTGATTACATCTACTGCATTTCCTTATTTTCTTCTGAAGAAAAAAGATACCCTAATTAAATTGAACTAGGTTACTCATCTTCTGCATTATGTGAATTTTTTTAAAGGCTTCAAAAATGTGGCTTTGTGTTTGATATTAAATGTTTCTAAACATTTTATAAGTGCTTCTGTTCAGGAAAATAGCAAGAGATCATTTCCTGAACAAAGTTCCTTGTTTGAAGCCATAATAGTTGCTTTATATTTTGGTTGAAGACAAGCACAAAGACGAGGTACGGTATCTAACTCAGTGGTTTTCAAACTTTTTTTTTCTTGTGACCCAGCTGAAGAAAATTATTGGTGCCTGCGACCCAATGGAGCTGGGGATTAGGGGTTTTGGGTGTGGGAGGGGCTCAGGGCTGGGGCAGAGGGTTAGGGTGTGAGGGTGAGGGCTGCAGGGTGGAGCTGGGAATGAGGGATTCAGGGTGTGGGAGGGGGCTCTGGGCTGGGCCAGAGGGTTGGGTGTGGGAGGGGGTCAGGGCTCTGGGCTGAGGCCAGGGATGAAGAGTTTGGGGTACAGGAAGGGGCTCAGGGTTGGGGGGGGTCTCAGGGCTGGGGCAGGGGATTGGGGCACGGCTTACCTCGGGCGTATCCAGGTCAGCTGTGCAGCGGGGGCGCAGAGGCAGGTTTTCTGCCTGTCCTGGCCCTGCGGACTCCTCTGTGCCCTGGAAGTGGCAAGCAGCACGTCCGGCTCCTAGATGGAGGCGCGCAAGCGGCTCTATGCAGCTCTCGCCTGCAGGCACCGCCCCCCACAGCTCCCATTGGCTGGGAACTGTGTGTGCGGAGCTGGTGTTTGGGGCTTCGGCAGTACACGGAGCCCCGTGCGTCCCCTCCCACCCACCCCCCGTTTAGGAGCTGGACCTGCTGCTGGTCGCTTGGCACAGCGTGGTGTCAGAACAGGTTGAGACTAGCCTGTCTTAGCCAGGCAGCACCACTGATGGGACTTTTGACATCCTGGTCGGCGGTCTGACCAGAGCCGTCGCAACTCAGTCCCTGGGTCACGATCCACACTTTGAAAACCACTGATCTAACTCACAGGCTGCATAAAGTCTTAAAAAACAAAGGACCCTATTTGCCTTTTTGGCTGCAGATGTGTACCAGGCAAGCATTTTCATTGACAGTGTGCAGCTTTTCTCACCACATCCTGTACCCGAGAAAATAAGGCTTGCAAATTCCACCTCCAATTAGCCCTATGCTGCCCCACGTATAAGCTTGTAGGATATGATTCAGAATATTGTAAACAGCACACCTTTTCACTAGGGCCTGAAAGGTTTTCCCTCTTGGACTCCTGCAGTTCACAAGAAGCAGATAAAGTTCTACCTTATGAACTCGTGTTGTCCCAGTCAGTGTTATGCTCCAGCTCTGCATAACTCTACTCTTTTTAATAGCTGCTTTGATGCTTATTGATGAATCGTACAGCAGACTTGTAAGCAGGGTCAGACAAGTTACAAGTATGCAGCTTGATGATAGGTACAAACACAAAAGCAAGCCTTATCACTAGCTACCATACATCTGCTACCAACACAACTGCTGATTACCAGTTTATATTTTTAGATTAGGAACCTGGCTTCTGGTGATAGGTGGCTTATCTGGACATTTGCTTTCCTTTGTTTCAGTTTTGAGGAATCATGTTTGCCTTGTTTTACATTAATTATACAATTGTTGCTTTTTAAAAACGTGGTGGGGGTGTATATGTGTAGTGTAACCAACCAATTTTTTTTTGTAGGGCGAAAATGCTGTCTCCCATTTGACAGTGAGAAGAGTTTATTTATCTTCTAATTTTGCCCTCTGCTCCCCTTCCTCCCTCCGGATATCCCAATTTCTCTGTATCTTCCATTCTGCTTGCCTTTCGCACAGTGGTATTCCTATATAAATGTGAAACAATCATTAATCATTTCTCCTCACAGACTCTGTCACTATTACATGTTACAGAGTAGGTGCCATAAAGGCAACTCATTGTCTGGTGATCATTCCTGTCTCTTTGATTTCTATGGCTCATTTTAACTGCTATTAAGGACTTTTGAAAAACAACAACGACAAGGAGTCCTTGTGGCACAAATTTATTTGGGCATAAGCTTTTGTGGGCTAGAACCCACTTCATTTTAGTGCTTACTGTATAGCCTGCAGAAGGTCTCCATTGTTTTTTTTATTGTTTATTCTGTATTATCCCTTTCTTTAAGTATGTCTGTGTAGATCCCACTGTAAGTGTGCATATGACTTATGCATGCAAGATCAGAGTCTTTTGACACTTGCATGTGCCCTGTGCTTCCTCATGCTCCTGTGTGAGGACATAACAGGGAGTGACCGCAACCCCCCAGTTCCCTCTTGCTGCCCATGATATTGAGATGAAATCCAGCAGTATCCAACCTGCTGCTCTTTTGCATTAGCTGGCCTTACCATGAGGTGAACTGAGGCGGCCACTTCAGGTGCCAGACTATGGTGGGGGCGCCACTAGGACCTAGAGTGTAGAAAATTGTGTCTGCTGCTGGTGCATATGTATTCTCTCTGCTCTAGATGCACAGAGATGATGGAGTGCTGTGTTGGAGGAAGGAGGGCACAAGAGACATACCAGGCAGGCAGGAGAAAAGGTGAGAGGGAATAGCAGAAAGCAGTAGGAGCTTCAGGGAGAGAGAGGAGTAGGAGCCTCTTATGTATCTCTCTAGCACCCCCAGGAGCCTGAATTGATTAACACCAGCTTCTCAGGGAGCTTCCTGTTTCCTGCTGCTTTCTTGAACCTGCTTGAGGAGAACAGGCAGTGCACTGAAGTAGTAGGAGCCAGTTAAGCCCTTAAGACGCTGATATCTTCCCTCATTCAGGCCCCGCTACCAACCTGCTTATTTGTCCCCTTCAACTGAGTGTTGAGAGTCACTATAGCTGGCACAGAACAGCAGTCATGAGTGAGAGAAGAAAACACCCCTCTGGTGCAGCATTCAGAAAAAGAAAGGAAGCAAAGGAAGCTTTTCTATCTAAGCAGGAAGGAGCTCTCCTGAAATACATAGACACAAATGTTCACAGTGAGCCTTCCAGCCCCAGTGAGGATGTGAGTGGTGAGGAGATGCCTGATCTTCCAGTTAGTCAGAGTGCAGGTGACTTGGCGGCTACTGCAGCATACATATCTCCATCTCAAATGGATATAACCATGCACATTCCTGAAGAAAAGTATAGATCAGAGAATAGTGTGGTAGAGGCACAAGAAACAGCTGTTTCTGTGTTTAATTCCTTAAGTCTAGATGATCCAAGACCTGTGGACCCACTTGAACAGTAGCCTGAGGGACTTTCTTGTACTGCATGGGCCACAGCAAGTGAAAAACGTCATGTTCCCCAAAGACAATGAAAATGGTGACAAAGTGGAGGGGCCATGGCTTATGTACTCAAAAACCCAGAATGCTGCATACTGTTTTTATGCAAACTTCCAGTCTAATGTTCCAGCCACATTGGGTTCTACAGGAACAAAGGACTGAAAAATCTGTCTAGAAATCTGGCATACCATGAGAAGGAAGCAAATCACCAGAGAGCATTCCATAGGTGGAAAGAACTTGAGTTGAGACTAAGGTTAAAGGCCACCAGAGATGATCAGCATCAAGAGAAGATTGCATCAGAGTCTCTTTACTAGCAAAATGTTCTGAAAAGGCTCATTGCCATTGTGAGAATGCTTGCTACCCAAAACCTAGCACTGCGTGGCACTTCAGATCATCTGTACATGCCAAACTGTGGAAAATTCCTTAAAGTTATGGAGCTGATGGCCGAGTTTGATGCTGTACTCCAGGAGCATCTAAGAAGAGTCACCACCCAAGAATGTACGCACACCACTATCTTGGAAGAACAATTCAAAATGAGACCATACAGATCCTGGCAACGAAAGTCAAACAGAAGATTGTGGCAGATCTGAAGTCAGCAAAATATTATTCTGTTAGTCTGGACTGCACATCTGACATTAGCCATATGGAACAAATGACTCTAATGGTGTGTTTTGTAACAACAGCAGAACCTAGTGAAAATGTCCCTGCAATGGTGACTGTTAGAGAGCATTTTCTAGAATTTATTGACATTGATGATAGTACAGGAGCTGGTATGACAAATGTGCTTCTTAAAAAGCTGGAAAATATGGGAATTATGATAGCTGACATGAGAGGTCAGGGATATGATAATGGTGCCAACGTGAGAGGAAAGAACAGAAGAGTGCAGACACGGATCCGAGAGTTAAACCCTTGAGCTTTTTTTTTCCCCATACAGTTCTCATTCATTGAACTCAGTGGTCAGTGATGCAGCAGTAGCTTCTAGTGAGGCTGCTGAATTTTTTAATGTAAATCAAAGCATCTGTATATTTTTCTCTGCATCAACTCATCGATGGAAAATTTTGAAGCAACATCTGGGAACGTCCTCTCTGACACTGAAACCACTGAGTGCCACAGGATGGGAAAGTCGAGTGGAGGCGATAAAGCCTATCAAACACCAGTGGCCATTATGGAGGATAATGCTATGACAGGAACTGTTCATGGGAGAACAGTGTCAGAGGGAAATGCAATCACCAGAAACATAAATAACTTCAAATTTCTGAGTGGCTTAGTGTTGTGGCATGACATACTGTTTGAAATAAATGTTGTAAGCAAGAGACACCAAGGTGTTGACCTTGATATATCTGGAGCAATGGAACAACTGGACAAAGCAAAGTCATACCTACAGTTTTCCTGCTCAGATGAGGGATTTCAAAACGTTCTGAAAAATGCACAGAAGTTGGCAGAGGAACTTCACACTGAAGCTATTTTCCACCCATTCAAGAATACAAGAGTCACCGAAGAAGACATTTTGATTACAAGGCACGGGGTAATCCCATAAGTGACCCCAAACAACAATTCAAAGATGAATTCTTTAACCAGGTTATAGATTGTGCAATACAGTCAGTTGAAGAACATTTCATGCAGCTCAAGGAACACAGCAATATATTTGGGATGTTGTACAATATTCCAAAACTCCTCACTATACCTGAAGAAGACCTACACCAGCAATGCAGGGCACTAGAGACAATGTTGACATCTGATGACGTGCGATATTGATGCGAGTGATTTAGGTGATGAGCTGAAAGCCCTTTCAAGATACATTTCAGCAGGATTAACTCCAAAGGCTGTTCTGGAATATGTGCGCACAAATAAGATGACCACCCTCTTTCCAAATGCTTTTGTTGCTCTGCGCATACTTCTAACACTTCCTGTAACAGTTGCCAGTGGAGAACGCAGCTTCTCCAAGCTGATGTTAATAAAAACACACCTATGCTCCACAATGGCACAAGAGAGGCTGGTCAGCCTTGCAACTATCTCAATAGCGCATGAGCTGGCCCAGACTGTGGCCCTTCAACAGCAAGCAGTTCAAATCTTTGCAGTCAAGAAGGCACAGAAAGCACCACTTTGATTATTCAAACAGATAAAAATACCAGTGCTTGCTATGCAGACAAGAAAAATTACATTTGCTGTTCAGGCATTTGAAAATCAAGTGTTACTGAACATTTTTCAACAGGGCATTTTAAGTTGTTTGTTCTCCTTTATTGGGGTAGATAGCAGAGCAGTACCATGAGAGGGGTAGAACAGAAAGAAGGCAGAATTGAGACCTTTCAAAGTTTTGGCCCAAGCGAGGGGGCATGGAGCATCATTTGAGCTCCCTGCCTCAGGTGCCAAAATGTTGTGGGCCAGCCCTGAGCAGATTCTTCTACTGGATTGTCATCTGCCTCACTGATTTTGCTTCAAAACCTCTAATGTGATGAATTTGAAGTCACTCCTACCCTAGAAAACATACATTCCCCACGTACTTATCCACCTGTACCACGTGGTTAAGTGTTCGGCACTCCCTTCTGATATGCAGGCTTCAAGCCCTGTCCATCATGCAAAGCCTGATCCTGCTAACTGATAACCACACCAGATGCTGGTTCTGTCTGGGCAAAAGCCACATGCCAGACTGGTGCATGATATGTCTCTCCTTTTAATCAAAGGTGCCTATCAGAAGTTCCACTTGCTGGAGCAGCTGATAAAGATCTCTTCGAACCCTGACTAAGCAAATATTGAGACTGATCAGGTACCAAAGAAATCAGTGTCCATGAATGCCCCCTCCTGCAGGCATGTGACACTGAAAGCTGGTGCTGACAGACCCTCAATGTTGAGAAGAGAACTGGGGATCTATACCCTAGCCCCATACTGGGAACACTGACACCCATGGCAATGAAGTTCAGTGCTGATAGGGGATATTCTGAGGATAGGAGCTGAGACTCTAGGCACAGCATGGTGTCATCCCTCAAAGAGAGGCCAAAGCAAACCTTCAAGAATAAGCCCACTATGCACAATATAAAAATAAGAGCTAGTGAAGTGGAATTGGTTATACTTGCAGTATTGGCGAAACATGCTTCAGGAACCGACTCCATGAGCAATGATGGCCATGCAGAAACTGATTGAACTCCATTAGAGTCACTCATGGTACTGGCAAACACCCTATTGGAGGAACCACATATACCCAAATGATGAACCTGGCACTGAGACCACTGCCAGCACTGGAACAGAACCCAATACTGAGAACACCATATGCCTTGGTACTGACTTGGGAGAACATGTATTCCTCTTTCCTGTCACCAGGTCACATTTTCTGACCATCATCAAGCAGAAATCCATCTCCGTCAAGGTCATCAGGGACCCAGTGGAAAGACCTGGAATCTCTTCTTTCAGGGCTCTGTTACAGCTTTACTTTGACTGGCAATGGACTGGCCACCACCATGCAAGCTAACCATACCTTTACAGCTTGCCATCATGGCCCTATTGAAGGCATACTGAAAACTGTCATCTCAGGCTTCCAGGAAGTTGATCCCCTTCTCACTCCACACATTCTCACATTCTCCAGCAGCATCCCTAGACAGACCACTGACATTGGGCAAGGAGAAATGTTGGGCCTCATCAGACATAGTATTGGGACAGCAACACCAACCCCTTAGCCTCCCAAGAACTTCAGTTCACTGTTGCCAGATGAAGCAGTAGTTAGCTTTCCAAGAGCTGTTAATGAGAATAGCAGACATTTGAACATTCAGTCTTCAGTGGTACAGGAGAAGTCTCATAAATTATTTGATATCCTGACTGCATTGGATCCTGATGGAATTGCTCTCTCAATAAAGCTAAAGCCTTCTTGTCAGACACCTACCACCATTCCTGCCATAGCAAAAAGGTTTGTAAAATGGTACCAAGTCCCACAGAAAGGATTTGAACATTTTTATGTTCAGTCCAGCCTGGGCTTGTGAGTTGACTCTGCAGTGCAGGAGAAATCTAGCTCCAACAAGAGCAACCCAAGGGAGAAAGGAAAAAAAATAAAATTGACCTTTCTGGAAGGAAAGCTTACTCCTCCATGTCCCTGGAACTCTGTATAAGTACAACTTTTTAACATGGGGCAGGACATGATCAGTGTGGACCATTTAGTAGCTAAAACTGCTGTGCAGGTGGCCATGGACACCTCAGACACTAGTCAGATGCATGGCTAGAGCTGTAACAATGCAAAGAGCCTCATGGCTAGCAGGGTCAGGCATCCCCAAGGAGATGCAAGCTGCAATACCTGCCCTTCAAAATAATTGAATATTTAGCAAATACTCTACATTCCATTAGAGATTTGAGGGCCACCTTGTGCTCCTTAGGCGTTTGCATACCAGACCCATATTGTAAGTCTTACAAGTATCAGCTTTATAAAGAATCCTGGTCTTCCTCCTTCTCAGTATCACACTCCCCACCTGCTGCAAGACAGCACATTTGATGGGATTGTTGGGAGCCATACCCAAGTCAGTCTAGGACAGAATATATTCTTTGGAAATCACCTTGTCCACTTCCACTAGACTTGGTCTTCCATCACATCTGACAGATGGATGTTAGAGATCATCGTTCATAGCTATCCCATCCAATTCCAATCCTTGCCCCTCAACCGTCTCTTTTCAGGAATACTTTTCTACAAACCGAATTTGCCTTGTTGCTTCATCTAGAAGCCACAGATGAGGTACTGCAAGATTAGAGGGGAAGATGCTTTTGGTCCTGATATTTCCATATTCTGAAGAAAAAAAGAGGGTCTTCATCCTATCATAGACCTGGGAAGACTGAACAAATGCATGTGCTGTCTCAGATTCAGGATGGTAATCCTTGCCTCCATTATTCCATCCCTTCAGGCTCAGGACTGATTCCTAGCTCTTGCCTAATAGGATGTGTATTTTCATTCACTCAACCCACAGGAAATACCAGAGGTTCACAGTAGGGCCCAACCATTACCAGTACAATGTACTGTCATTCAGACTCTCCACCGATGGTGAGATAAAATGGCATACTTAAGGAGGAGAGGCATCCATAACATTTGTATCTAGGCAATTGGCTGATCAGAGGCAGGAGACCACTACACCCCTGAAATACATCCTCTCCATGTTTGCCCAGCTGGCCCTCTTGGTGAACTATAAGAAGTCATCTTTCACTCCATGAGAGATAATAAAATTAATAAGAGCCATGATCAACTCCTGGTCAGTAGAAGCGTAGCTACTTGAGGACAGATCCCTGTCTCTGCAATCAATACTGAACTAAATAATATCAGATCCAACCATGGCAGTATGGACTTACCTCGGAATCCTAGGTCACATGTCAGCATGCACAAATGTGACATCACTTGCCAGACTTCATTCATGGCCTCTGTAACACTGGCAGAGGTCAGTCTGTTCCACATCAAGACATCAGATGAATAATAAGGTCATAGTCCCACCATATGTCATCTTGGAACTGAACTGGTAGCTAGACCCCAGACTATATGAAGAGGAATACCATTCTCTGCCCCTCCTCCCACAATGACATTAATCATGGGTGCGTTAGTAACCAGTTGGGGAACCCATCTGCACCATCTCCAGATGCAAGGGACTTAGTTACAGAATGACATGAAATTTGACACAACCATCTTGGAGCTCAGAGCTATCAGGCTTCCATGCATGACATTCATCTTTGTTCTATGAAATTCCGCAATGCAGATCTTGACAGAAAATACATCTAAAATGTACTATATTAACAAGCAAGGAGAAACCTGATCATTACCCCATGTGCCAAGAAGCTATCAAGCTATGCATGTGGTGTCACTAGCATGTAATAACCCAATGGCTCTTCACCTTCCAAGAGTCAGCAACAACCTGGTGGGTTTCTTACAGACAATAATCATTAACCATAAATCCACACTGACTAAAGAACCACAGTTATAAAATAAGTAACCATTCTTTTCCTTTTCTTTTCCTCTCGTTGTTAAAGTGGAACTTTCACACTGAAAAACTTCTAAAACATAGAACATCAGTGGACATTTCAGAGATAAAACTGGAACCAGGATCAGGATCTAAATTTTATAGGTTGTCACTATCTCTGTAATTGGCCAAAACAAAATCCTCAGTCTGATTACCTGCCAATTAATTTGGAGACGGGAATTAAAAATTAAAAAATTGATTGAGAACTTTGCAACGTGGTCTTTAGATCCCTTAAAACAGCTGTGATCCCATTTGTGGTTGTTGCAGAATCTTAATGTGCAGTAGCTTGGCCATTGTGGCATGCCACCCGTGGCAGTACTCCTAAAACTGGAATTTAATCATTAGCCAAATATAGAGTACTGTTCTCTTGCACCTTCAAGCATAAGATCTTAGTACGCTTACCTCTAACTTGTATAGCTACAAAATAATATTAGTAGTCATGCAATTATCCTGTCCTTTATTATATCCAGACACAGAATTAGTCTGGATAACCTCTTGCATCAGCAAATTCCCCTGGTAAGCTACACAGTGTGTGAGAAGTATTTAATTTCATTGGTTCTAAAAGTGCTGCTTTTCAGGTTCAGGTTTCTTCTTAATCTTGATGTATAAAACAGGATAAAAGGAGGAACTAATCAGATTTCATAATGCCAACCTATCAGCATAAATTGTATACCTTACGGAAGTCCCCTCTGACTTATTTTTGTATTACTAATTCTAGCTTTTGCAATTATAACTCATTATATGTAAGTCCTCCAATACCTGTAGCTTTTTTATCTTCAGATCTTTTCAGTCTTCACTACATATTTCTTAAATTGTGATGACCAAACTTAGACCCATTAGGTATAGACTGAGATAATCTAAGCACCCTATTTGCCTTTTTGGCTGCAGATGTGTACCAGGCAAGCATTTTCATTGACTTATCCATGATAACAGAGAGTATGGTGGAGCTGTCAGTGTTGAATGGGCAGAAGAGGAAACGGAGATCAGAAGTTATGTTTTTCATCATGTTGAGTTTAGGTTGGCAATAAGACATCAAAGAAGAGATGTCATTCAAAAGCAGTCAAAGATGCAAGTCTGACCAAAGGGAGAGAATTCAGGGTCAGAGAGGCAGATCTGTGCATCATCTGCATAGAGGGGGATGTTAGTGAAAATTGCTTTGAAAATCTAATTAAGTTCAATCCAATTGTCACTTTTGTCTGTTTTTATTAGTATTTTCAAAAAGCTAAAAGTTATGAGACCTTTATATTCATGCAAGTCCTTTCTCAATTGTATTTCATCTCCTCTTACTTGATTCATCAGTAGTCTACAGAATTGTGATACTGCAACCATTTCCATGATTGCAGACCAAAATGACATTATGTGGGGGTTTTGTGTGTGTTTGAAGGATCAATCAGAATGAAATCCCAAGTTGTGTGTGTGAAAGAGAACTCTTATTCAAGTATGATTACACTACCTGCTAATGTAACAAGGAGGCTGCTGGAAATTTCAGGTATAGTCTGTTGTTTTTAGTATACGTGTCCACTTACCAAGGTTGTGAATATGAATAATATGAAAATCCACACTTTAAACCCACAGCAGATGGTTGCAGAAGTTTGCCACTCATGGCAACATGATGGGGTGGTTATTGCAGTAATAAACTGAGTTAATTTTGACCGCCTATCTAGTAGTAGCCATTGGTTTGTCTAATCTATTTAAGTTATTTTACCACACACGTGTCTGTGTTGGCGATCCCACGAGGTCAAGGATGATCTCTTTCACAGGTGTTTATTTTTTATGGGTCCTTCAATGACTGAGGAGTCTGATCTTTGAGCCACAGACTCATTGGCAGACATTGCAGGTGATGTTGGAAGTCAGGGTTGGGCCGCAATTGCTGAGTGACAGTTATCTGTCTTTTCTGGCGTTTTTCTGCAACCCGGGCAAGGCGATTTTCCTCAAAAATGAATGTTCCCTCTCTGACAAGTCTTCGCCAGTTATCCCTGTCCTGGGCTACTGTCTCCCAGTGTGTAATGTCAATGCCACATCTTTTGATGTTTATCTTGAGGATGTCTTTAAAGCGTTTCCTTTATTCTCCCTGTTTCCTTTCTCCTTTGGTGAATTGAGCATACAGCAGGTATTTTGGTAAGCATACATCAGGCGTGTGCACACCGTGCCTGCTCCACCTCAGCTGGTAATGGATAATCGGGGCCTCAACACTGAAGATAATTGCCTCTGTGAGGACACTGGCATTAGTGCGGTGAATTTTGTGTTGAGGATCCTCCAAACAAAGTGCTGGTGCTGATGTTCCAGGTTTTTCAGGTGTTTTGTGTAGGTCATCTGAGTCTCACAGCTGTAGAAGAGAGTTGGGATTACCACGGCTTTATAAACTAAAAAGCAAGTATATGTTCTGATGTTGTGGTGTTGAACACCCGTTGAGACAGTCTGCCAAAGGCAAAGCTGGCGCAGCGGATTCTGTGCTGAATCTTGACATCTATGTCTGCCCTCTGTGAGAGATGGCTGCCAAGCTAGGCAGAGTATTCTGTTTTCTATTTCTTCTCTGTCAATATAGATCTTTCTTGCTGGGGCTGATGCTTGACTGGGAGCTGGTTGGTGGAGAACTTTTGTTTTGCTGATGTTCAGAGTTAGCCCTAGACTTTTGTAAGCTTCAGAGAAGCAATTAAGGGCTGTTTGTAGATCCTTCTTTGAGTGTGCAACTACAGCACGATCATCTGCATATTGGAGTTTGGTTATTGTTGACGATATTACTTTAGTTCTGGCACGGAGACGGGAAAGGTTGAAGAGGTTGCCATTAGTGTGAGATTGGATGCCAATGCCATGTGGCAAATGCTCTTGGGATAACATTTTCGTAGCTGCTAAGAAAATGGAGAAAAGGGTGGGTACCAGTTTTACCCAGTTTGGACGACAAAGGGCTCTGAGGTAGAACCATTGCACAGAATGGAGGCAGTAATTTGGTAATGGTGGAATCTTACAGTGGTGATAAATTTGCTTGGGCAGCCGAACTTCAACATGATTTTCAACAAAGCCTCATGGTTGACAGAGTGAAAGGCTTTGGTCAGATTAATAAAGGCCATGTACAGCTCCTGGTGTTGTTCTTGACATTTTTCCTGGATCTGCCTGAGTGATCTGATGGTGCCTTGTGATGGTCTGAAGCCATACTGGGACTCTGGAAGTACTTCCTCTGCAAGAGGGAGCAGGTGATTCAGTAAGAATCTAGCAAGAATCTTCCCAGCAATGGAGAGAGTGCGATGCCTCGATAGTTTCCACAGTCGGCCCTGTGTCCTTTTTTGAAAATGATGATGATGTTAGCATTACATAAGTCAGCAGGGATTTCTTCGGGGTGCCAGATTTTGAGGAGCAGCAAATGAAGCTTGTTAGTCAGTGTTTCTCCCCCTACTTTCAGTACTTCAGCTGGTATGCCATCAGGACCTGGTACTTTATTGTTCTTCATTTGTTTAATTGCTTTGCGGACTTCCTCAGATGTTTGTGCGTTGACAAGAGTTTCCTAGATGGGGTGTTGTGAATGGAGTCGATAGTGTCGTCAGTCACAGTCATTTTACCACATGTATCACCCTAGTAAATGAGTGTCTTATAATTGGAGATATACCTATCTCCTAGAACTGGAACAGAGCTTGAAAGGTCGTTGAGTCCAGCCCCCTGCCTTCACTAGCAGGACCAAGTACTGATTTTTGCCCCAGATCCCTAGGTGGCCCGCTCAAGGATTGAACTCACAACCCTGGGTTTAGCAGGCCAGTGCTCAAACCACTGAGCTATCCCTTCCCAGCATAGGCACTGATTCCGCGAGTGCTCATGGAAAAAAAAATTAGCATGTGCTTAGCACCCCCTGGCAGCCAAGCTCCCCCTCTTTCCTCAGTGCCTCCCGCCCACCAGCAGCCCCCGCCAATCAACTCCTCCCCCTCCCTCCTAGCACTTCCTGCATGCCACGATCAGCTGTTCAGCAGCATGCAGGAAGCTCTGGAAGAGAGGGGACCGGGCGTCCTCCAGGCAGGGGGTGGGAAGAACCGGGATGGGGGTGTGAGCTTGGGGGAGGGGGTGGAGTGGGGCGGGACCAGGGGCAGAGTGGGGGCTTAGAGGAAGGGGTGGAGTTGGGATGGGCCTAGGGCGGAGTGGGGGTGTCGTGTAACCGCAGATAGAGAGGAAGTTAGCACCTATGCATTCCAGTAATACATTTAGAAACATGGCTAACATCTGCCATGTGTTTGTTCTCGTATCCTCTCCTTAGGGAAAGAAGCGTGTACAATGAAAAGTTTAGTTTTGGATTTTTTTTTATTACACACACACACACACACACACACACACACACACACACACACACACACACACACACACACACACACACACCCTCTCTCTCTCTCTCTCTCTCTCTCTCTCTCCCTCCCTCTCTCTCTCTCCCTCTCTCTCTCCTGTATGTGTGTTAGAGAATGCAAGGTCCAAAAATGTGCCTTGCATTTGGAGTGGAACGCATTATGGTTTTGTGATGGTCTTCGTTTCTGTAGGAATTCATTCCACAGTTTTAGGTTGGCCACTGAAAAAACATTGTCTCTTCAGTAGATGACCTTTATCTTTATTGTAGAGAGTTCCATTGTGATAGAAGAGCAAGACTGTCAACTAGAGTCTTCATCCTGGAGCTTTAGATGGCCTTTTAATACCCTTGGCCCAGGCCATTGAGGACCAAAACCTTGTTTCAATATTCTGTGGGAAGTCTGAGTCAGGGGTGCAGGACTGCTTTGATGTGTTCATGGTAGTCTGCATTGCTCAGACAATATGCTGCAACCTTCTGTACCAGTCAGGGGCGGATCTATGTTTTTTGCCACCCCAAGCACGGCAGTCAGACGGCCTTCGGCAGCATTTCTGCGGGTGATCTGCCGGTCCTGTGCCTTCTGCGTACCCGCTGCCAAAGCCGCAGAACCAGTAGACCTCTTGCAGGCATGCTGCCGAAGGCTGCCTGACTGCTGCCCTCACAGTGACCGACAGGCCGCCCCAGGCACACGCTTGCTGCACTGGTGCCTGGAACCGCCCCTGGGACCAGCTGGACTTTCCTAAGTGTTGAAGGCTTCTGGTATGTAACAGTGCTGTGCTCAAGCTGAGAAGTGATGAAGGCTTGAATAACTAACACTAGGTCATCATTTTCCAAGATGGGATGGTGTCTCCTAGCTCAGTGGCTCTCAACCTTTCCAGATTACTGTCTGATGAATCCCCAAATTTCACTTCACTTAAAAACTACTTGCTTATACAATCAGACATAAAAATACAAACGTGTCACAGCACGTTATTACAGAAAAATTGCTTACTTTTTCATTTTACCATATAATTATAAAATAAATCAATAGGAATATAAATATTGTACTTGTATTTCAGTGTATAGCATAAGGAGCAGTATAAATAAGTCATTGTCTGTATGAAATTTTAGTTTGTACTGACTTTGCTAGTGCTCTTTATGTAGCCTGTTGTAAAACTAGGCAAAATCTAAATGAGTTGATGTATCCCCTGGAAGACCTCTGTGTACCCCAGGGGTACACGAGCCATGGATTGAGAATCACTGTCTTAGCCAAGCGGAGATGATAAAGTGTTACTCATGATTATGGTAAAGATTCTGTCATGGATCTTTTTAGTAAAAGTCAGGCACAGGTTGTGAGCAATAAACAAACACTTATGGAAGCCTGCAACCTGTCCCAGGCTTTTACTAAAATCCCAGGGCAGGAGGGGAGAGACGACAAATAGAGCACTTCTGGGGACTTGCAGCTGCTCCAGCCTCGCTGCTCCTGTGGCAGGGGCTGACTGCCACTGCTCCAGCCCCTGGGGGGCTGATCCAACCTCAGCCACTGCTCCAGCAGGCCCAGGGCCACTGTTCCATTGGGCCTCGGGCCGACTACTGGTCAGCTGTTCCAGCGGGTCTGGGGCAGACTACCTGTCAACTAATGTTCCCTCTAATTTTTTATCTCCATGTGCAGAATGAATTTTATGTGCACCAATATGGAGGTGATGAATGGCGGGGATGGGGCCAAGGGGTTCGGAGTGTAGGAGGGTGCTCAGGCCTGGGGGCAGAGGGTTGGGGTGCAGGGGGGTGAGGGCTCTGGCTAGGGGTGCTCTGAGGTGGGGCCAGGGATGAGAGGTTTGAGGTGCAGGCTTCCCTAGGGCTGTGATGGGGAGAGAGGACTCACCCCAGCCCTCTCTTGCCACACAGTAGCCCAGGGCTGGTGGAGAGCACCTCTCCCCAGCCACAGCACTTCCTGGGCTGGGGGGAAAGGTGCCTCTCCTCAGCTGCAGCAGCTCTGAGGCTGGAGAAGTGGTGCCTCTCCCCGCTGCAGTCCTGCACACCCCCTATCTCTTCCTATCCAGTCCAGGCCCCTGTGGCTACGAGCCTGCATGGCTATTGATAGCTTGCTGCGCAGCCACGCCGCTTAGAGGGAACTTAGCTGTCAGTTGTTCCAGCCCCAGGGGTGTTGACCCAACTGCGCCAGCCCTTCCCCAGAAGAAGTCACGGAAGTCTTGGAAAGTCACAGATTCTGTGATCTCTGTGACAGAGTTGGATCCTTACTCAAGATACATGTGAGAGCTTAGCATCAGTGAAAAGTCCTGGAGCATTCCTTAAGCTACAGACTGAATTGACCAGTTGTGAGTGTGTACCTTCAACCAAAGGAGACCGCACCATGACTGTAAACAATTCAGAATGCTTTCCTCTGTCCACCACTATCACCTCTGTCTTGCCCAAGTTTAGCTTCAACCAGCTCTTCTTCATCCATGACCTGATCTGATCCAAGCACTTGGCTATTTTGGTGGTAGTGGTATGATTGTATGTGGGGAAGACTGGGTAGAGCTGTGCGTCATCTACATATTTCTGGTCCTTGAGTCCAGGTCATCTGACCAGTTCACCTAGTGGCTGTATGTAGATGCTGAATAGGACCAGACTGAAAACTGATCCTTGTGGGACCCATGAATTTGAAATGGGGTTTCATTAGAAAATGCCAATTAATCAAACCTGAAATGTGTCACAAAAACATATTGGGTTTGATGAACTTCTGCTGAACCACAGGCATGTTTCTGTTAGAAAATGGGGACTGTCTTTTCTAGTTCTGTATGAAATGTAATGCTCTGAATACTTGCATATTAAAAATGATTTTGGATTAGATGGACCACTGGTTCCCAAACTTTACTGGATCATGTAACACCTACTTGAAAAATTGATGTTTGAAGTACCACATGTTTATTTCTCCTTTTTGTGCATTTTTATTTTAGGCATTAATAGGCTTACCTTAAGTACTTATGGACTCTCTAGTAAAATAAATACCTGAAGAAGCTTAAAATGTTTGATTATAACTAGGGCTATCCAAAAACCAAGAATACAGTTCAGTGAAAAATTGTGAGACTTTGATATTTGTTTTCTTTCTGATGTGGAGTGAAACCAAAAATAAAATAGAAAGCAAGACAGAGACCTCCCCAAAACAGCCCATGATTACCTTGGATGTAAGAGACCCAGGTTGAAGTCCTGCTCAGGATCAGGTGGAGCAAGGACTTGAGCCTCAGTTTCCCACATCCTAGGTGAGTGTCCTAACCCAGTGGTTCTCAAGCAGGGATCTGCTGCAAATCATTTCAGGGGGTCTGCCAAGCAGGAAGCCCGAAGCCTAGGTGTCTCATGGGACTGAAGCTCTGAGTCCTGACTGAAACCGTCCCATGCTGCTGAAGCCCCAAGCCCCCCAACCCCATGGAGCTAAAGCTCCGAGCCATCCCTCACCCCGAGGGGCTAAAGCTCTGAGCCTCCTGCTGAAATGTTTTGGTATGTCACTGAAGTACATTCAATCGGTTTTTTTTTTTTTAACTTGTCTGATTTAAGTTTGAAGTTCTTGCTAATTCATATCTTGATTACTGTTGAATTTGAGCCAAATTTCAGTCTGGTTCTCTTTTTACAAAAGTTAAATCAAGGAAAATACAAAGCATTTTGAGTAGTTCTCGGAGAAAACAAAAAAAGTGCCATTAGTGAGAAGTGTGCCTGTGTGTAAAATGGAAGGCAGCTCAGAGAGGGGAAAGATAGAGAAGGGGTAGGCAACCTATGGCATGAGTGCCGAAGGCGGCACGTGAGCTGATTTTCAGTGGCACTCATATGCCTGAGTCCTGGCCACTGGTCCGGGGGGCTCTGCATTTTAATTTAATTTTAAATGAAGCTTATTAAACATTTTAAAAACCTTATTTACTTTACATACAACAATAGTTTAGTTATATATTGTAGACTTATAGAATGAGACCTTCTAAAAACATTAAAATGTATTACTGGCATGTGAAACCTTAAATAATAGTGAATAAATGAAGACGCGGCACAGCACTTCTGAAAGGTTGGCGACCCCTGAGATAGAGAGTTGGGTGCATCTTGGCTGGAAGTGAGAGTATCAGGCACTTTCAGCTCCATGAAGCCTTTTTGCTTCTCTGTCCATCTGACTCCCAATGAAGCAGGGCCCTACCTCCTAGATGCTTGCAATGTTGGGGAAATTGCACAGGGGTTCATCCTCCTTGGTGAAGACTCCAGCTTCGGCAGACCAGCTGCTTTGCTGCTGAAGAGCCAGCCCTGTATCTAGGCTTTTATTCACCAGACCAACCAATCACCCCCATCCCCAACTTCCCTGCAGGGACAGGAGAGAATTCCCCATGTGCCCCCTGCCTCACAGCCTAGTAGGGGCCAGGCTGCAGCCTCTGTAAGGCACAGGTTACAGATGCAGCATGCTCTGCAGCAGCTTCCTGTAGCATACCCTTTAAGTCTTGGGTGTCCTTGCAGCTGCAAGTTTTGCCTACACTCTGAACTAGCACTGTATGCATGTTCTTTTTCAGAAAAAAGGAGCTCCGGTGATGTGGCATACGGCTTTGCAAGTTTTTCTCATGGCTTGAGTTGTGCAATGTGGCACAAGCTGAAGGCTAAGCTCAGTGCAAATCCAGCTCATCAGATGAGAACACAGTGCCCATCTGCACAGCCACAGTGCACAGCACACCACTAATAAAACTATTGTGCTGGCATTGTTGGTGAATGTGTTCACCATTATGGCTAAAATTGTCCACACACGTGCATTTTGTTTCAAAACCACTTTCTGGCAAGCTGCAGCTCATGCACTGTTGATTTGAAACTGAACAATTTATTTTTAAGAGTGTCTGGCATACTATTTATAACATTCTCATGTACCATAGTTTGGGAATCACTGAGATAGGTTGTACTAAGTGAATTATGGAATGTGGATTAAGTCCTGTTTGTTTAATTGTTCTTAAATACAGATGCACACACTTTACGGAAGGAGATGGCTCAGAGGACTAGTAACGAGATATGTCCCTTTCATCTTTTGGTGAATAAGGACTGGTTATTAGTAACCAAAAATATTTGTTGTCTCTTCATTGGATTAAGTAAAATTAGCTGCTTGTATCAATCTTTGTTAGCAATCAAAGCAGAGACCAAGGTTTAAATGGGTATTGAGACTTGACTCTTAGAGTTGGTCCCTCAGAGACATATTAATGGTGTTTAAAAGGAAGCTTGGACTGCTGTTACCTGTGCTGTCCCTATTTTGTGGAGGGGAAAATTAGGGCTTAAGTTTTCAGAACTGCTAGTTTGCCAACTTTCACTGATAATAAAACTATATTTAAAGTCTCCAGAATTGTTTTCAGTCATGTTGATAGGCTCCTAAAGAAGTGCTGTCAAGTCCTCCTTGGCCTCCCAGTGGCCTCAGTGTGGGACCTCTTGGAAAGAAGTTTGAAGACAAGAAAGAATTAGTACTTCAGTACTGTGACTGTGGTATGGAAGACCCCATTTACAGACAAGGGGGGAAATTTTGCATAATTTGTCTTTAGTTTTTCTTCTCTGTGATTAAACTTATAGGACTGCGTGGCACTAATAACTAGTATGGGCTTCCATCATGCCTATTGAGCCTTGGCAATCTGAAGACCCAATACTAAAGAGTTAACATAGTTTGAATTTGTTCTGGATATTACTGTCCGTCTGACTGAGAATCCCCAAGGCTCTGTGTGTCAGGCTCTCTCTTTCAAAGCTTTGGTTGTTTTTTGCTGACGTGCACACAAAATGACAAACTAAAGAAGAAAAAGAATGGAAGGCTTATACTTTTCTGTAGTGTATTAAATGTAGATGACAGAGGCCATTCATTCTTACAGGTATAGTCTTGTGAGCTGTTAAACTCTGTTCAGGTATGAAAAGTGAAATACGTAGCCGGATGTAATGAGCTCAATATCCTTCCTTTCCATATACCTCCATCTCAAATACTTCTGCCTTTTTTTGTCTGCCTTTGTTCATAATGTAACACTACTGTCTACATAGTATCTCTTAATGAAATGCCATGCAATATGATGTCACGTCTGGGAGGGAAGAGCAAGTACTATATACCAGCTTAGTGTTGGCTTTCAGTTTAACCTCAGCTGTTTGTGCAGCCACACACAAAATTACATTAGAAGGATACATTTCTTGTTATTTCTACTTTTCATATTAGCTAAGCTATTTCAGGGATTCTCAGCCTTTTTCTTTCAAAGCCCCCCTCTCCCAACATGTAATAAAAACTCCAGAGCTTGGAGGGGGGTGTGGAGGCTCCAGGCTTCAGCCTCAGGGGGGTGCTTCTGTCCTGCAGGGAGTGGGGCTCAGGAGCCCTGTGGAATGGAAGGCCTGAGGGTTTTGCCCCACAGGATGGGGTCTCAGAGCTTTAGCACTTTGGGGCTTTAGCTCTGTGGGGTCGGCTTAGGGCTTCAGTCCGGTGGGGCAGCTTCTGTCAAGGCTCAGGGCACCAGAGCTCGGCGCTTCAGTCCTGTGGGGTGCCTGGGCTCAGGGCTTGAGCCCTATGGGGCATGTGGGCTCAGGGCTTTCACCTGCAGGGCACCAGAACTCCAAGCTTCAGGCCCAGGGCTCCAAGTGGCCCTGGTTGGCAGACCCCCTGTAATGGCTTGCAGTCCCCCAGTGGGCTGTGGACCCCCAGCTGAGAACTGCTAAGCTATTTAGCACAAATTCAGATCCAAAGGAGAACAGAGACTAATGTACTAGTGAGTAGTGTCTGAAGATACCAACCTATTATAATCATTTTGGGCAATGAAAGTTTGTAATGCATTAGTTCTTTACTCGTCAACAATTTAATTGATTTGCAATCATTTTAGGCCAAACAAAGAGAGAACAGGAGAATTGAGTGAGTCTGGAACATGCATAATCAAACATGGTCTGAATGCAGAAAAAATCTTCATGCAGGTTCATTACTTGAAGGTAAGAATGTGAAACTGACCTAACTGAAGCTGATGTTACCAACACATTTATAAACACTTATTTTTGTGTATCCTTTAATTAATAGCATCATCTTTGTCTTTGGCACTGATTTCTTCCAGGGCTATTTCCTTCTGCAGTCTCTAGCCAAGAGAATTGGAGAGGCTACATATTTTGAATTTTTAAGAAAGTTTGTGCAGAAGTTTCATGGACAACTGATCCTTTCTCAGGTACTCTGCTGATGCTTGTTTCCCAGTTTGTTGAAAAATAAGTGACTTTTATTTTTTGTTTGACTATTTTAATCACTGGTTTTGGAAATTTAAAATGTGGATAGGGTATAGGACACTGAGTCAGGAAACTTGGATTCTCCTTTAAGCTCCAACACGAACTCCGTTTTTCCTAAAGCAAGTCACACTTCACTTCTGTGCCTCATTTTCCCTATCTGTAAAATGGAGATGATATTTATTGTCCTTTATAAAGCACTTGGAACCTTGCATAAAAAGTGCTCTACAAGTGATATGTATGTATGTATTATTATTCAACACTTCATAGCAACAAGAGGTATAAATTGAGATCATCCTGCTCCAGAAGTACAGACCTCTGTCACTTGAACTAAATATAAATTCCTATTAGCTGTTAGCAGTAAAAACTAAATAATATGTATATACTGGAAGGATGCAATCCTACTCCCTTGAGGTCAGTGGCAAATATTCCATTGAAATCAATGGAAACAGAAATCAGTTCTTAGTGTAATTGATGTAAGATACTGTATCAGATCTTATAACAGTATGTACTCTATTGTGCAGTCATCACTGTCGTGTTGTCTGAGTGTCTTGAAGTTGCATTGCTGTCAGACTGACTCGTGTGCACCCATTTATTCAGGTACTAGTACCTGTGTCAGACTTTGATCGGATAAAGATAATTTAATCTAAATACATTGAAGGTGGCATGGAAACAGAACCTGCATTTACATTTGTTGCATTGGACTTTCAAAATTTCGGACTTGTTTGTGTATTTGGAACATTGGAAGCAGTTATGTGCCAAATTAAACTGGGTAATCAGCAAGTGCAGGAAAAATAGTGATTGCTAAAGGTGGCTTTAAGATCCACTCTGAAAGGAGACGATTCTTTTTAAAGCCAGGCTGAAGACATTCAGGGAAGAGACTCGCTGCTTAACTGCTAACTATTTCTTGGCAGAGTTACCTAGTCTCATATTGTACCTTGCTGCAGCTAAAGAAGAAAGCTGGGAAAAGCTATTCCATGACTCTATCTGCTCCACTAAAAGAACAAGCTAGTAGTACTTATACCCATTCTTAAAGTTTAGTCGTGTGTAGACAAGGTGCAGCTCTGCCACTTGAGGGAACATTGGGCACCCTAAGATAGAGAAGGCTCCCACTGCTTGCAGCTGTTTTGAATATCAGGTCATTTAGACTTCATTGGAGTTTTAATTGGCACAGAGTAAAAAAAAACCAATCACTGTCGAAGACTTGTCTGCACTATAGCTCCAAAGTTGTGAACCCGAGTGTTTTAGTGTTTAACACCAGCTGGAAACTTTTTTGAAAATTATTGCAAGGAAGCAAGAAACTGGCAAATGCCCTTAATTTGACTGCAGGAAAAGTGTTAGATTGAGGTAGAAAAAGTCAGCTTGTTGCCGTTAGATCTACTAGCCTGACAGGAAATCAATTAAGTTAGTGAATTACATAAATATTGCAAAATGTTGGAAGGTCCCAACACATTAAGCTATTAGGTCATCCTAGCCAGATCATATTGCAGTGATCCTACTAATCTACTAGTAATCTTCCCTCTCACTCTGATGCTCTGCTGTAAAGTGTGAATTTGTAGTGTATCCAGCTGTTCTTTCACAAGCTGAAACATTTCATGCATGTTCTCATCCCAGAAGCAAGTATTCGTAGTAGTTTGTGGAGCCATTTTTGACTTGAGAGTGAATATATGGCATTTTTCATCTAAGATTTCTCAAGACTCATTTTTTGAATATAATTAACTCAAAGAAGACTTTGTTTTAAAACTTCAAACTTGGCCATGTGATTAGTCAAGATTGAGAAATGTGCTTTCCTTTGTTTGAAGATATTTGATTTTGAAATAGTAAAGTTATGGATGTTTTCTTAAAAATGCATCAATCATAGTGTATTTTCTTACACCAGAAAGACACACTAAAGTCTGATGCTTTGAACAGTCATGTCTATGTTTGGGAATCAGAGGTGGCTGGAATGAGTCACAATGCCATTGCAACAATTCTGGTACTTTTTCAGCAGTTCATTGGAGGCCAAATCCAAAGTTACTGGAAAGACTGAATAGGAGTTTGATCTTACCCTTAGGTAACAATTGTTGTACATTTCTAGACACACATAAGTAGCATTTTCTGTTGGTCCATCTTTGTTGTATAACTATGTAATAAAAATGCAAGGAGGCAGAGTTATGATTAATTCTGAATTTCTTGTCTCTGTGTATTGAAAATCTCAACTTTAATGTTGCATTTGTTTAGGTATTTGGCATTTAATTGTGGCTAGGCATACATGATATCAGAAGTAATTACTGTATTTAAAAGTTTCTACCAACTTTTCTTATTCAGGTTCTTTCTTGAAAAGTACAGTATTCTGTCACCACTGAAGCAATAAGAGGTTTAAAATAAAGGCACAAGTGGTAAATTTAAATACGGTCTTATACTTTTGCCTTGTCCAAAACAATTGTAAGCATTCCCAGCATTAAGAGTTCTGAGGAAGAGAGAAAGTAAAAACTCACAGTGCAAATAATTATCTACTTTCTGAATACAAGTCTTGTTTTCAGTGATATTTGTAGTAGTTTTCCTAGATGAGAGCTGCAGGTGCAAGGAAATGACTTCAGATGTGAAACATTAATCCGTTTGCTTTTTTTCCTTCATTTTGATTGCCAGTGCTTAGTATGTTTCTAATCGTAGTTTTTGTTTATTTTACTTGAAGTAACAACAGATGAGTAAAGCAAGTCTGGAATCTTTTAGCAGGATTTAAAAATAAATCTTCTGTTTTACTTTCTATGGGAGAATCATTTAGCAACAGCTTTGAATTGAAATTTTATAATGAATGGAATGATATAGAAATAAGTGAGTACAAGTTCCTGATTTCACTACTGCAGTTAATTCTACTGTTTAATTTGATGGTGGAAAAAGAACACACTAGGAATCAAGTTGTTTGCAAAGTTTCATTTTCATAGACTTCCATCTGCTATAATAATACCCGGGACCTGAACTGCTCCTGCATTCTGCTTAGGTTCTAATCTGGTGTGGCACAGAAACAGTCTTGCTTAAAAACAAACAAACAACACTTTTTAAATCCCAGATTTTGTTTTGACAAAGTTTTAAAGGGCAAACTTTCAGTGAATAGAGGCCACGGTATAAGTATATACATATACACACACATGCACACTTACGTATACTCAAGCTATTACCACAATTTTATATGATAAATGGGTATCTACACCTGCAAATTAATAGTTACGTGTTTGGCTTGCTCATTTGCTCGTACAAATATGGCAGTTGGAGGTGGAAATGTAGACATGCTGGTGTCTGAGCATTTTTGTGCATAGACAGTTCTGGATTGCTTTTTAAAGTAACCAGAGTCTGAAATATATTTATACCCTTTGGCTCCAGTCCTGGAAACTTTTCCATGTTTGAAGACCCTGAGCTTGAGTGAATACCCATTAATGTCAATGGGGCTCAACGTAGGCTCAGAAGACTCCCTGTCCATTGCAGATTACAGGATTGGAGCCTTTGTTTGCTTTTGCACTTAACTGAGGTTGGAACACAGAAATAGATGCCAGTTTCACTTCAGTCCAGTTAGTTTCACATTCTGATTCTCACATTCACTAACGCTGGGATCGGCAACCTTTGGCCCGCGGCCCGCCAGGGTAAGCACTCTGGTGGGCCAGGCTGGTTTGTTTACCTGCCACGTCTGCAGGTTCAGCCGATGGTGGCTCCCATTGGCCGTGGTTTGTCACTCCAGGCCAATGGGGGCTGCAGGAAGCCGCAGCCAGCACATTACTCAGCCCGCGCCGCTTCCCGCAGCCCCCATTGGCCTGGAGTGGTGAACCGCGGCCAGTGGGAGCCACCATCGGCCGAACCTGTGGACACGGCAGGTAAACAAACCGGCCTGGCCCACCAGAGTGTTTACCCTGGTGGGTCGCATGCCAAAGGTTGCCCCTCCCTGCACTAACACATTGTTGCCATTTTTGATTGCTAATATTGTGCAGGGAATGTTTATATTAAAGCACAATACATTGAAATTAAAACTTAATGAAATTAACGAAAAAAGTCTATTAAAATCAAGTTTTATCAAAGTCCTTTCTAAAGCAAAACCTACATTTTAGTTTTAAAATATTTGAGTACCATTTTAAATCTAATTAATCAAGTTATACTATGCTCGTAGACTCTTTGATTGTCTACAGGTGCATTGCTTTTTAAAGACTTCTTTCTCTGCATATATGCTTGCTATAAACTCTGTGAACATTCACTTTATTTATAATCATGCACACAAAAACTATGTAAAGAACATTATTAAGATTGCAAAGTCAAGCACTCAAAAGTTAGGAAAAGCAAGAATTAAGCTTGTCTGTATCATTTCCTAACTATTGAGTGCTTGACTTTGCAGCCTTAATAATGTTGTTTTAACTTAATGTTTTTGTGTCTAATTTAATACATTTTAAAAAACAATCTGAAAAAACATAAATTCAATTGTATGGCATCATCTTGACATCCACATGAGTAATCAGAATGGTAGGAACCTTTGGACTCACCAGCCAGATCTCTGCTACTTGAGTTAATAGAGTAGCTAATAGCGGCAATAGACTGCAATTCTCTGTGTGGACTGGCACTGGGGGGGATGAGATACACTTTGCTAGTGAGTTTCACAGATAGCAGAGGAATGGTGCATGAATCTTGGGTGCCATTCCAGGTGTTCTAGTGATTACAGACTCTTCTGTCTTCTACTTCCAACTTGTCCCTTTTCCTGTTCTGTCTCTTCTCTGCCTCTGGCACCTCATTCCAGTCCCATCCTCCTTACGATCCTTACTTCTTATCTCAGTCCGACTCCTTAAACATCAGTCCCAGTTATCCACCAGAACCCTGGCTCCTCAGCAGATCCGTCTTCTTTATACACTACTACCTTCACCCAGCTCCACTGATACCCAATTTCCTTGCCCAGCCAGTTCTATCCTTCCTCTCGGCTTCTCATCCAATCTTAGTCTTCCCTCACTTACTGGCTCACAGTCCCCCCCTCCACCTGTTTCCCTCTCTGGCTCCTAGTACCAGTTTACCACACCCCCTAAGAAACGAGTGGCACCTCTATCACTACCTACTGTAGAATATGGTGTAGATGCTAATTTGTGGTTACCCTTCTTTGGAATAATGTAATGCCAATATTTAAAAAGAGCTCTAGAGGTGATCCTGGCAATTACAGACAGGTAAGTCTAACATCAGTACTGGGCAAATTAGTTGAAACAATAGTAAAGAATAAAATTGTCAGACACATAGAAGAACCTAAATTGTTGGGCAAAAGTCAACATGGTTTCTGTAAAGGGAAATCATGTCTTACTAATCTATTAGAGTTTTTTGATGGGGTCAACAAATATGTGGACAAGGGGGATCCAGCAGACATAGTGTACTTCAGGTTTCCAGAAAGTCTTTGACAAGGTCCTTCACCGAAGGTTCTTATGTAAATTAAGTTGTAATGGGATAAGAGAGAAGATCCTTTCATAGATTGAGAACTGGTTAAAAGACAGGGAACAAAGGGTAGGGATGAATGGTAAATTTTCAGAATGGAGAGAGGTAACTAGTGGTGTTCCCCAAGGGTCAGTCATAGGACCAATCCTATTCAACTTATTCATAAATGATCTGGAGAAAGGGATAAACAGTGAGGTGGCAAAATTTGCGGATGATACTAAATTGCTCAAGATAGTTAAGACCAAAGCAGACTGTGAAGAACTTCAAACAGATCTCACAAAACTCAATATTGACAAAAACTTAGGCAAATGAAATTTAATGTGGATAAATTAAGTAATGGACATTGGAAAAAATACCCAATATACATACATATGTTGGGGCTAAGTTAGCTCCAACTAATCAGAGAAAGAGTCTTGGAGTCGTTGTGATAGTCTCTGAAGACATCCACGCAGGAGCAGGCGCAGTCAAACGCAAACGGGATGTTAGGTAACATTAAAAAAGGGATAGAGACTAAGGCAGAGAATATCTTATTGCCCTTATATAAATCCAGTGATGCCACCACTTGAATACTGCGTGCAGATATGATCTCCTCATCTCAAAAAGATATACTGCATTTAGAAAAGTTCAGAGAGGGCAACTAAAATATTAGGGTTTGGAACAGGTCCTAATTTAGAGAGATAAAGAGCTAGACTTTTCAGCTGAAAGAGGAGACTAAGTGGGATAACAGCGGTAATATAAAATCATGAGTGGTTGGAAGAACGTGAATAAGGAAAGTTATTTACTTGTTCCCATAGTATAGAATAGAGGGCCACCAAATGAAATTAATGGGCAGCAGGTTTAAAACAAATAAAACGAAGAAGTTCTTCACACAGCGCACAGTCAATCCTTGGAACTCCTTGCCTGAGGAGGTTGTGAAGGCTAGGACTATAACAGAATTTAAAAGAGAACTAGATAAATTCATGGAGGTTAAGTCTATTAATGGCTATTAGCCAGGATGGGTAAGGAATGGTGTCCCTATCCTTTGTTTGTCAGAGGGTGGAGATGGATGGCAGGAGAGAGATCACTTGATCATTACCTGTTAGGTTCACTCCTTCTGGGACAGCTGGCATTGGTCAATGTCGGTAGACAGAATACTGGGCTGGATGGACCTTTGGTCTGACCCAGTATGGCCATTCTTATGTTCCTAGTACTAAATACCTATCTTTAGAACCCTGAAATACATTCATTATAAACTTCGATAAACAATAGGAGCATCCTAATTTCAAGGAAAATTGTAAAATAATGTCTGTTGCTAATAGATGTATATGAATTGTCTTCCTTCTTCTTAATTTCCTCTCATTATCTTCTTGGAAAACAAAGAAGAGCCTGAATCAAAAAGTAGAGATTTTGTCTTGCAGTAACTGAGACTATATTACATACAATGTGAAAATACTAGTAGGACAAGAGATATCAGCTAATAATAGATTATAAAACACTGATGAGATAGCAGATCAAGGGATCTGGCTAGATTAACATTTGAAGTTTCTGTATAAATGGCCTTGAGTATGAATACTTTCAGTCAGATTTGTATCATCCCTGTCACAGCTGTAATGATGCCAACAAATGGTAAAATCTTTTGGACAACAGTACTGACCTGGCCTGAATTTGACCTGATTTAAAGTGGAAAGGTTTATTCCATTATTGACACTTTGAACTAGGTACTCCCTCTCCTTTAACAACGTATTATAGAATATCAGGAGGTCATCTAGTCCAACCCCCCCTGCTCAAAGCAAGACCAATCCCCAGACAGGTTTTTACCCCAGTTCCCTAAATGGCCCCCTCAAGGATTGAGCTCACACCCCTGGGTTTAGTAGGCCAATGCTCAAACCACTGAGCTATCACCCCCACCCCAAGTAATATATGGAGATATACCTATCTCATAGAACTGGAAGGGACCCTGAAAGGTCATTGAGTTCAGCCCCCTGCCTTCACTAGCAGGACCAATTACTGATTTTGCCCCAGATGTCTGAGTGGCCCCCTCAGGGACTGAACTCAGAATCCTGGGTTTAGCAGGACAGTGCTCAAACCACGTATTCAGCAAAACAGGGTACACCCATTCCCTAGGAATCAAACTTGCTGCCTTCAATACAACACTCTTTGCCAAGGTAGCAAGAGCTCACTTTCAGGAATCATACTAAGCAATCTGTGCTGCAATGCACAGCATTGCTAGGCTAAAAGACCTGTCCCCAGTAAGATACTTTTAATATTAACAAACTTGATTTACTGCTAGTTAAAAACAGATGGTAAAAATGGAGAGTTATTTTTAATAATGCTTCTCTCCTGAAAACTGCTTGTGGGAGCCCGAGTAGTTAGTGTGTTGTATCAAAGTGATTGTTACAAAGAATGAGATTATATTTAAAGTGATGAGTGCCAGAAGACTTCTGGTATGTCAGGGGTAACTTTATAAAGAGAATGAACTGTATTATTCTAGACTGGGCTGGTTGCACCACCTATTATTAAGGTTGTCTGACACTTTGAGGATGTGCCTTTTGGGGGGGGAAGTATGTGATTGTGTAATTAAAGACTGTATCATTATGCAGACACATCAGGAGGCCAAAGTAAGGTTGCACAGACAGCCTTAATTTCAGCATTTCTTAACTTTTCCTAAGTTTTGGGTGCTAGAATTTGCAACTTTAATTAAAGTTTTTTTAATGTAATTTTGTTATTGTGTGTAATAGATTCAATAAAGACAGAATGTAGAATTGTGTTAAAACAGTGAGCAGTGTTTTCAGGTTCTTTTTCTTTTAACTTGTAACACCTTTCAGCTTGACTGGGTTGGAAAACTGACAGACAAAATGTATGTTATCTATACAATCAAACAAAGTAATAATATAGATGAGACATAAATTTCTTTCTTATTAGTCTCCTATCTGCAGCTGTTTAAATTCTTTTGCTAGTGACACAGACACAGTGAATATTTTGATAGAGATATTAATTGTGGTGCTTTTGTTCCTTTTCCAGGATTTTCTTTACATGCTGCTGGAGAACATCCCAGAACAAAAAGGGTATGTGAGAATCAGGCTAGAAAAGATAAAGAAGGGAGTAGAAATCAGCTCTAAGTATGAGTTATGCCAACGAGAGATGTCCGTAGGGAGTTTTTAATATTACACACACGCACACCCCTACCTCTGACAGGAAAGGTAAGCATAAAGATATTTTAATAGTACTGTTAATAGTGAGGATACATCATACTTATGTAGCACCTAAACTTTAAATAATTAGGTGCCTGACTGTCTTATGCACCCTTGAACATTTTTCCCCAAGTGACTCGCCCAGGTTACACAAGGAAGTCTGTAGTAGAGCTTTGAATAACCCCTGTTCTATACTTTAGCTACAAAATCATCCATCCCTAAAACCATGCAACTGCCAGTGTCCAAATACTGGGTCAAATTTTTCTATCCTTATTTAAGTAAAAGTATAGTTTATTCCACAAGTAATCCCCATTGTCTCCTCCACGAATAATCCCATTGTCTCCAGTGGGACGTCTTGAGGAATAAGGTGCAGTTCAAAGTGTGTTAGGGGATCAAAATCTGGCTCATTGTTATATAATGGATAACAGCAGTTCAGCCTACAAGAAACAAAAAATGGATCTTGTGAAAAATAAACAGAAGATGGGTATTTTAGACAGCAAAAGGAAAAACAGAAATGGAAGAAATATTGTTGCCTATAGCTGATAAAGCCTGTTGGCCAAGGTAGCTCTCTGAGTTATTTGCAGAAATCCCACTGTTCTCAGTGAAAGTTGCATACTTGTTTATGAACATCAGAGTCCCTTCATATGGTCAATTAATTTTTCCATTTATAAACAGTCATAACTGCTTGGTTCACTGTTTAATCAGAAGGTTTAGAAGACTTCATTCTAATTTCTTGCACTCTTGTTCTTGTATATTCAGCTGCTGAAAGCATCTGAGAAACTTCAGATTAATCCTGCTTCATGATGAGCAGTATGCTAAATCCAGTATCAAAATTACAAAGTCTCACAGGACTTTTATAGCTTTTATACCTCATGATAGGAGGAGTAATAATTTAATAACTAATGCCTCTTTTCCAACTGCCAACTCTCGACCATTGCTGAGAACACAAATTAGAAATATTGCCAAGTTTTATCAAGTTTGAAGTGTTTTCTAAAAAAAAGTTGACATTTCAACCAAGAAAAATGATATTACCAAGCACCCTTTTTTTCCTTTTTGGTGTCATTGAATTTTATTTTCCACAATCATAAATATGGAGGAGAGAGAAAGATGTATTTTTGTAAAAGGGTTAATTATTACATATGGTCCTGTAAAATATTTGGGAGCTGGTTTGACAATAAACTGCTTTGTTTTTTGCAAAATGGTCAAAATAAAGTGTGTTTGAATCATTTTACTGATCACAGTTCTGCTGTGTATTGGAAATAAAGGGCCAGTACACTTTGCACACTGGATGAGACATATGACTTTCTTCAGTCTGTTCCACCCCTACCGTATTTTCATGGCCTAGGATCATTGGAGATAATAGAGTGAGGGAGATAAAGAGGATGTCTCCTGTTGACCACCAACAAACATTTGCATTAGCATCTTGACAATTATCATATTTTCAGTTGAATGCAAGTCGACTGCTAAAGAGGTATGTGTGGTAAATGTAGTGTAGGGGGATACGTATTCTGAAATGGGGACATTTTGTAGATACTGATTTTTCAAAGGTTATGTAATTGCTTCACACCTTGGAGAGTCCAAGAAAAGATGGTGGAAATGAAACTTTCAATTTCTGCTATTCTTTCATGTCCCAGGACTTGTGAGCTACTGAGCATCCTCATTTCCCATGTAAGTCAGGATGTTTTCAGTACCTTATAAGGTGGGTTCCTCAAAAGCATTGTGAATGTGCTACTTTTCTGTAACCCAGGGGTTAAATATCAGCTGTTTAAAAATTGTCTCTAATATTGGAAAGAACCAGATTATTTATCGTGTGGCATCATGAGTTTAGTATCTAGCGAAAAAAGGTATGACATGATTCAATTGTGGGATGTCGAAGCTTGACAAATTTAGACTGAAAATCAGACATACATTTTAAACAATGAGAATAATTAACCATTGAAGATCTTACCAAAGGTCACGGGGAAGTCTCCATCTCTGACAATTTTAAAAATAAGATTGGATGTTTTTCTAAAAGATCTGCTCTAGGAATTATTTTGAGGAAATTCTATGGCCTCTGCCATACAGGAGGTCAGACTAGATGATCACAGTGGTCTGGCTTTGGAATTTATGAGTCTAGCCCAGACTCTCTCTTTTTTTTTAATCTTTCCAAAAATACCTCAGGAATAATACTTGTTTAAATAATAAGTGGTTTTCTAGCTCAAAAATTGTCAGAAAAAATAAGTCTAGTTAGGGAAGTTATTTCATTTTAATGACGATATGTCCAGATTTCTTGTTAAACCCTCTTTTTTTTCCATTTCTCACTTTTCCTATGCTTTGATGTGGTGCAAAGTGTTATTTGAACAAGGAAACCAATTTTTGATCTAGATATGTGCCAAGATATTTTCACTTTTAATAAGATCACTGCAAATGAAGTGTGGCTCCAGTAGTTCTTGCATACCCCTGTGGAATGTAAAGCCAGAATTTCAGATTCATGGTAATCTATTTTGTAACCAAACATATGATATACCTGAATTTGTCTGCAGCCAGTGTGATTTTGGCAGTAGAGATCAATGGTAACACCAAGAATAACAAAAGGTCATCTGTACACAGAGCTTTTATTCCTTGTGTGTTGTAATGATGCTTTTCTATTACTGGACATTCTCTGTTATGATTTGTATAGGCCTTAATAACTAGGGTAAAAAAGAGCAGAAGCAAATTCATTGTTCTTCCAAAATTAAATTTGTCTAAACATCTTCCGTCACACATGATTTCCAGGATTGGAATGAAATACATTTAAACATCAGAGCTAAATCTAAAAAGCCTCTTTACACAAAAATGGCAGATCTACCCAACCCAATCAAATATCATTTTAATACTAAGAAAAGCCCATTAGTTGGATGGTATTGAACACCCACAGCTCCTAATGTTTGTGATGAAGTAGTGGCCCTTATAAAAAGGCTTAATAGTATAAATTTAGGCCAACTTGTTGCCCTCACTTCTTCCCGTACTGTCGACAATAGTGTTATACTTGTGTAACTGAGAACAGAATTTGATCTGATGTAGATTTTGGCAATGAGAATTCCTAGATTATCATTGACTGAAACCAGTCATATGACAACATGGCAATTTTATGTAGTTTATATGTTGGAATAATGCTAATTATTTTTATGTTATTGGGTACATCGGATGAGGTCTAAACGACTCTTGCACCAAAGTTTGAGTTTCCCTCCAGTATAGGAGGGCTTTAATTTTTAGTCACAGATGATTTTTCAGTTGATACCTGTTGATTGGCAACTGCATGGAAGAGACTCTTCTCCATTCAGGTGCAACCTCCCAAGTGACATCCCCATTGATTTTGTCTTCCTTTCAGACCTACAAGGGTCTATACTTATGCATGCAGAGTACAGACTCTGCACACCCAGCTAGCATGAGTATAAATAGTGTAAGTGGTGATGCATGGCTAATGTGAGTAGAGTGCCCTACACATCTGAACCCCAGGGTATGTGCCCTACATGGCTTTCTACACACCCAAGCACATCTACACTGCTATTTAGCAGTGTAGTGTCCTGCTGCCTCCTCACTGCCAAAGCCTTTCCCTGCTGCAATGAAAGGCTCCAGCAGTGAAAAAATGCTCTGACAACTCCCCAGTGCTAGAGCCTTTCCCCACTGCCTGCCCCTTCCAGAGCCTTTCACTGCCACAGGACAACTGTGGACACAGCCTGCCTTTCACTGCAGTGTGTAGCTACACATGTAGTGCCTGTAGTCTATACACTGCGGTAAGTGTGGACATAGCCTAAGTGCCTGGTTTAGAGGACTGCTTCACATTCTGCCTTGGCTCAGTTTGGAAGGGAGCTTGGCTATTGAAAACTCTCCTCCAGGGCAATAGCCTCTGACAGGGGGCCAGGACCAGATAGGGTAGAGGACATTATATATTTGCAGGCTCCTTGGTCTGCCTCTTCTCTGCTAAGGAACTTTTTGTATGAAGGACTAAGGGCCAGAGCAACTAACAGATGTCTAAGGGTATGACTACATCAGTGGAAGAGGTTTTTCTGTTGATATAGGTAATCCACCTCTCCAAGAGGAGGTAGCTAGGTCAATGGAAGAGTCTTTCTGTTGACCTAGCCATATCTACACTATGGGTAAGTTGACCTATGTAGTGTGCTTAGGGCACAGAATTTTTCACAGCCCTCAGTGATGTAACTAGGTTGATCTAAGTTTTAGATAAGACCAGGCCTTAATATCAGTGCTTGCCTCAGTCTGCCAAGTCTGCCCTCCTGAGCTTTCCTGTTTAGTGTGGACTGCTCTGTTCCGGAGGCTCAGGTTGTCTTGGCCTTCCTCCAGCAAACCTGAAATGCTTCTCACACATGATTGAAGCATCTTATTTTCTTCTGTTTAGCTTCAAAATCCACTGCTATCATAAAAACAAACAAGCAAAGAAAAAACTGATTTCTCTTGTACCTGTGCATTATACTGCATTAGATTTGATCATAACTCCCAGTAGCGTTACTGCCCCCAGGACCCATGATCTTTAGCCCTAATGTAAATTGATCCTATTCATATCTGTGCAACATGTGAGCCATGCAAACTCTCAGTGTTTTTAAACCCCTGTTACAGTGGGTATGTTTCATCAGCTCCAGATAAATCCGAATCACAGCTGCTTGAGCTCTGTGTGGCTAGTCTTCTTGAGTAATTAACTTCTGTTACTTTTGGGTATTTGTTTTGGCTTTTTTTGATTTTTGTTATTTCATTTGCTTCTGCAAAACAAATATAAGATAAAAAGTAAAGCTACATTTTCCATAATATACTACAAATGAAGTATAGCTTGTAACTTTATTTGTAACTTTAATAACTATGACCTAGTAACCACCTTCCATGTCTTCATAAATTTCCAATTTTTCAACATACTTGGCTACACAAGTGGATCCTGTCTCCTATATTTTTATTAACTTACTTTCTTGGATTAGAAAACTGCTAGTCATGATGGGGGAGAGTTTTTAAAGGCACAACTGGCTAATAGGCATCTAACTGCCAATGAAAATATTTCAAAATCTCCCTCAAAATGTCTTATTTCTTCCAATTTTTCTGTAAATTACTGTATGTATGCTAGTTGCAAAAAATAATCCATTGTGACAACATAACAGGTGGTAGTAAAAATCACTACTTGGATCTTGGATTTACTCCTTTTTGGATATATGCCTAGTCATGTTACCAGAATAATTTATCTTGAAAATGGTCATGTCAAAGAATTTGTACATCCAGATGAAGAAATAAAAAGACATACTTGTAAAAGTATTTTCAGTTGGATATGGCAGTCTTCTTACCCTCCTTTACTAAACTGTTATGTATTTTTAATGTGCACTTTTAACAGCTGCAATGTTCCACCACAGAGGTGGCTGCATTTCCTTGTTAATGAAGTGATTCCTATATGTAAAGTTTGTAAAGTGCTTTGAGATGAAAGTCCGCTACTTAAAGCCTTTATATGATCATACTAATTCTGATTAATAATTGTATTACAATAGCATCTAGGGGCCTCATCCGAGATCAGGGCCTCATTGTGTTGGGGCAAGTATACATTAATAGATCATCCCTAGTTTGAGGCTCTTACAGTCTAAATTGATAGACAAAGGGTAGTTAAAAGGAAGTATTACCCCCATTTTACAGAAGGGGAATCTAGCATATGGAGATAGTGACTTTTCCAAGGTCACACAGGAATTCTGTGGCAGACCTGAGAAGTGAACCCAAGTCCCAGTCTATTACCTTAACCACAAGACCACCCATCATCTTTTCTTTTGTCCCAGCTCAGCAAATCACTTAAGCATGAAACTTAAATGTCTTGGTATCAGTGGGCTTTAAACAGTGGTATGTGCCCTCTCTGAATAGAGATGCTTTTCTGAATTGAGGGTTCTTTAAATATCATGATGTATGTGCTTCCTGTAGGGTGACCAGATGAGATGAAGAAAATATCAGGACACGTGGGGGGTGGGAGGTGTCTGCCGGCAGAGCCAAAAAAAAAAAAGCTGAGTGCTGCTGGCCGAGTGTGAAATATCGGGACAAATTGCATCCCGACCAAAGATCGGGATGGTCCCAATTTTATCAGGACGTCTGGTCACCCTAGCTTCCTCTAAGACATGGATCTTGCTGCAGTAATCTATGTGTAATCTGTTTTTCTGGCTTGATTCAAAGCCCATGAAGTCAGTAGGAGTCTTTCCATTCCATTCACAGGCCTTTTTGGTTAGACTCTTTGTCAGCCGCAGAATGGATCTTTGCCACATGCTCTGGACAGGGGGTAACACTTGAAGAGAACTTGGTTATGTCTAGTCTAGGATAAAATATGTTGTTTTTTAAGAACGTTAGCTGGAATGTCCCAGCTAATATGTTCTAAAACTAGTGGAGACAAGGCATGTTCTACTTTAACATGTGCTAGCTGGATTAGTTGAAATGTGGGTGAAGCCCAAATCAAAAGGATCAGCTATTGCAGTAACCTTTAAAAATAGGCAGCATTAGAGTTTCAATACAATCTGAGCAACTTCTTAGCTTCATATTTTTCCTAGATTAGTATGGTGGCTGAATAGTGTCATAAACTCCTTTCAAAGACAGTGTTTTGAAATGTCCCACTGCTGACTCTGAACTCAGAGAAAGCTAAACTAAGACTTAGGCATTGTAAAGCTGCTGCAAATGAAATGTCATTATTTTGCATTGATTTTTACTAGAAAAATCTTACCCTTATAGTATGGCTGTTTTCTAAAAGCTGCTGTAAAATTGTCATCATGAGGTTCTGTGTTTATTGTCTGTTAATGAAAACCAGATCAAATTTACTCTATTACAAGTGAGAGGTTTTTTTCCGCTAGCTGCTAGATTTACAAACTCAGTTTAGAATCTAAAAGTCAATTTGTGCTCTTTCTGACTTTTGCAACAGCAGTAATAAAGATTCTGCAGTTGGAATGTTGTAAGTAATTCTGATGATGATGCATGAGACATAACAGTATCCAGCTCAATTTCTTTGAATGCTGTGTTATTTCTGCAGTGTTAACAAGACTGAGAAAAAAGAAAAAAAAAAGAAAAAGAAAAAAGGCAATAGATTTGACCCATAATATATATATGTAAGGCAAATCTGTTGAGTTAGAAGATACCAATTTTACAGACACTTTTCTGATCACAACTGTACTTGGCTCATCTTTTTAGAAAAAAGAAAAAAGGCAAATGTTGGGCATGAAATGAAATCAAATCAATATGTAAAATTAGAAATAACATAATAGGGAACCTTCAACCTTCCCAATTTACCAGCCTGAAATTCAAGTTAATACTTTTATACAGTGTAATTTCTTTAATAAACTGAATTTCTTCCCACTTACTTCAATGTTTTGAATTTCTCTGTCTCAGAATAGTATTTATTATTTAATTTTTCATAATATAACCCTTTGTACTATATTGCATCCTAAATTTCTACATAATGCAACAATATAGCATCATGTGGGTGTACATAATTGCAAACAATAGCTCTGATTATTGTGGATTATCCAAACCACAGGAGTTGAAGGTGAGATCTGAATGCTGGAATCACATTAGCATCAGTGACAGACAGAAAGGGCATGCTGAGTCTAAGGGTATGTCTACACTACTCGCCGGATTGGCGGGCAGTGATCGATCCAGCGGAGGTCAATTTATCGCATCTAATCTAGAGGCGATAAATCGATCCCCGAGCGCTCTCCCATCAACTCCTGTACTCCACCGCCACGAGAGGCGCCGGCAGAGTCGACGGGGGAGCAGCAGCAGTCGACTCACTGCAGTGAAGATACCACAGTGAGTAGGTCTAAGTATGTCAACTTCAACTATGTTATTCACATAGCTGAAGTTGTGTAACTTAGATCGTTTCCTTGCTCTCCCCTCCCCCCTCAGTGTAGACCAGGCCTAAGGGACCTAACAATTAAATGCTCTAAACCCAAAAGATGTGAACAAATAGCCAGGAACCTTTAAAAGCTGGTCAAATCTGGTTTTAAATAATTAACCTAAATGTAGAATGCTACCTTGTACAAATGCAATGCCTATGTTCAGCGTAAAAAAAAAAAAAAATCAATTTCCATAATGATCAGACATGCCGAATTGTAATTTCCTGAAAGTTCAGGATCCCGGCTAAGTGGAAATGCTTCTGTTTGACTGCTGCGACTATTTGAACAACATGATCTGAGAAAAAAAATCTGTTTATATCATAGTCTGTTGTCTTATAAATTAAAAGAAAATTTTAGTACAGGTAAGCAATCCTCCTATTGATTTGGAGGGATTTCTTGGCCTGTGCCTGAGTTCATCCCTCTCCTTAATACTGCTAAACCATTCTGCCTTGGGATGAATTTATCCCTGAACTTTTGAAGAAAAGGTTTTTTTGCCTGTGGAATGTACGAGATTCCTCTCAGTAGCATGTATTATCAAAACATTTTCTCGGGAGTGGATGGACCTGGACTCCCACCACAAAAGGCTTCATCCCTGTTCACCATTCTGTGCAAATAACTAGAGCATTGCAGACAAGCTTTCAGATAGCATGGCATGAAACAGAAATACATCTCTACTTTTTTAATTCCATCCTCCTTACTCCCTTTTCCCCTAGTTCCTTCCTTCCCATTCATTTCTACAGATGATTAGCATGCTGTGATATCCCAGGTATTTGGGAATGCCCTAGCTAGTGAAAGACACAAAGTGAAAAATCTGAGGAAGGACTATCTTAAGGGTAAGGCATTAGGAGATCTGGATTCAATTCTTGGCTCTGCCATAGACGTCCTGTGTGATGTTGAGGATGTTTGTCAGGATCAACTTGTGAACCTCTTATTCATATTGTTGAATGGTTACATATATGAGTAGTCCATTGACTTCCCCTTTGGGGCAGAATCTGCCACCTTTAGTCACAGTGAACAGTACTTTATTCCTCAAGTAGACAAAGCGCTGTTCACACCAGTGGGTTTGATCGGTAAAACTTCTGTAGTTCGTTTGTGTAGTTTTTTTCACACCACTGAACAACAAAAGTTTGACTGACAAAAATACAGGGTAGACACAGCCTTAGACAAGGTGGGTGAAGTGATATATTTTATTGGACCAACTTCTGTTGGTCTGAGAAAGCATTCGAGATACATAGAGCTCTTCCTCAAGTTTAGCAAAGGCATTCAGGAGTGTCACAACTAAATAAAAGGTCAACAGATAGTGTAAGTAGTTAGGACATATTCTAAGGGACCATTCAAAGTGAATATTTGCTAACTACTTATCCTACACTATCTGTTGACCTTGTATTTAGCCTGAAAATGTACAAAAGTGCACTCCACTCTCATTCTGCAGCTATTCATCTGTAGTTGAATTCACTTTTTCTTGGGACAGTGATGTCAGGATATGGCTTCATGAGCCACGTTAGTGGCAGGTATGCAAAACTGTATGTAACCACATCTCTTCTGGGGAATAAAGCCCCTTCTTCTCCACTGTAGTACAATCCTGACCTCCTTAGTATCCTGATGACATGAACTTTTTCTGTGTGTTCAGTGTTGGTTTCATTAATCTATCCCTGTGGTCTACTAAGCCTTGAAAAAGGAGTACATACTAACCTTTGTGGGTCACATATTCACTGGTCCCTTTTGGTGAACGAAGTATTGGGATGTGTGTTTCATTGATGGTCCCGACACAGTTCGGAAATCCCATCCTCTGAGATCCCACTATAATTTCAGAGACTTTGGTTATGGCAACTACCTGTGGGTAGATCACAGTATTGAAAGTATGTCAAACCTGTACAACCATCACCCCAACAGTTGACTTCCCATGCAAGAATTGGTTTGCAGCTGACAACCAGGTTGCCAGGTGTTGCCAGCTTCCAAAGGGCAATAGCCACCCACTTTTGCACTGGTATGGGTTTCTGAAAATGAGTGGTCTCGAGCTGGAGGATTGGTGCAAGATGCTCGCACAATTCTGTGAAGGTTTACTTCCTCATTCAGATGTTCTGTAGCAAATGGTCATCATCTCAGGTTTCCAAGATTATGTGGTCCCACCACACCATGCTAGTTCTGTAGGAATAGAAGCAGCACTCCCCCAGACGCATACTGTTGCAATCCCAGCATTCAACATATGTTCCATGGGACCCCAGTGGATTTCTATTTACCCTTTTGGTCAGCTGTCTTAGGCATCTCAAATTTTTCTGGGCCCATTCTGTCCAATATCTGGTCCTGGATTGCATGAATATTTGTCCTACAAGCTGAAGCAGAATCATACCATCAGGGATTTGCTCCATGTCTTCAATGAAGTTTGGCAGAAGGGAGAGATGACCGGACGCTGCCGTTGACAAATGTGTGAAGGTGGTGTACAGTACCAGCTACATGTAGCAAGGCAGTTCCCAGAGTGTCTCCTGTGCAGGGGCAGCTCTAGCTTTTTTGCCACCCCAAGCATAACAGGCAGACTGCCTTCGGCGTACCCGCTGCCTAATTGCCGCTGAATCCGCGGGACCAACGGATGTCCCACAGGAAAGCTGCCGAAGGCAGCCTGCCTGCTGCCCTTGCAGGGACCGGCAGGGTGCCCCCCGCGGCTTGCCGCCCCAGGCTTGGAGCGCTGATGCCTGGAGCCGCCACTGCTCCTGTGACAGAAAGGACTGTGGGATATTGTCCCTGAAATGGTAGCACTACCATCAAATATTGAAAATAGGCAGTGTGGATATGAGTATATGCCTGTGCACAGTGTACAACTGTGACTGGCACAGCATATGTGGACGCTCAGTATGGGTACCGGGGTACGTCTGCTAGCAATACATAGACAAGTATCCAGAGAAGCAGGCAAGCGTACATGTAACATAGGATGCAAATTTAGGTCCTCCTCATGCAAACACTTATGTACATGAGTAACTCAGTCCCACTGAGTTCAATTGTAACAGATTGTTTCCTTTCTTAGCAGTTATGGTTTCAGAGTGCATTGTGATTTTACCATAAATGTTATCAGGGAAAAAAGCTGACATCCAAATATATTGGATACTTACCAACTTTAAGGAGGATTTAAGTCCAGCAGTGCATTTTAAAGTCCATAAATTTAAGGCAGTTCAGGCTTCATGTCTGTTTTAACTCTGGCATTTTTTCCTTTCATTCTGGTTGCTCCCTCAATAAAATACTGATTTTTGACAATCTCCAGTTAATTTTGCTCCCTTTTGTTTTTTTCTTAGAAAAGAAAAACAGAAAAGCCACACAAACAGAACCATAGAGCATCTGCTCATGCTTATGTGTTTCATAAATGCAGCTTAGCTTCTTGTACTTTTTCTGTCAACTTTCATAATCACCGAATTAATCATTTTAGTTTGAAAAACATAAAATCAGGTCTGTCTTAATATACAAGTGTCATCTCTGGTAATATTATTAATTAAAAAGAACAAGAACTGGATATTAAACTGCTGCTTAGTCTACACGGCTTTTGTTTTGTTTTTACACAACATGTTTTTCTCTAGAAAATGTACATATTTGTGTAGGTATGTTCCATGAAACAAGTTTAATTTTATTTTAAAGGTACGCGCTATCTGTTGAAAATATCATCCAGGCCTGGCTTGACACTTCTGGAATACCAAAGGTAAATGCAAAGTATCTTTTCTCAATAAATTTCAGACAATGACTTTTTGTTCAAATCTCTGCCTCTATTATCGCAGATATGGCACAAAATAAATCTCTGTTTTGATGACATCTGCTCTGCATGCCTTTATACTGTATAAAATGGGACTCACCTTTTTATCAGTTACAGTTTTATCAGTTGCAAATAAGCAGCCAAAGGAAAATCTTTGAAACTTTATTTTATTATTAAATATTCTGATCATTGGACAGTGTGCTGTAAGGTATTGTAATGAGGTTCACTACGTTTAAGAAGCACTGTTTAATGATGTCAATTTGTGAATTACTGTGACAGCCACATGGACAGCAGTAACGTCAATACATATGAAATTTGCTGTACTTTGATATTTCATGAATGTTGAGTATTGATCACAGATCTCCCAATCTGTTACATGAATTTTGTGTTATAGAGAAATATAACTAGCAAAACTTGAATACTAATAAATCTCCATTAGTATTACACCCTTAATAAAACCTGAAGAAGAGCTCTGTGTAAGCCCAAAAGCTTGTCGCTCTCACTTACAGAAGTTGATCCAATAAAAGATATTACCTCAATGACCTTGTCTCACCCATAATAAAGTAATTCTTTGCATCCTCCAATTTGTAACCACTGCTTTCTGATCTCACATGCACTTGTGTAAATCAGGAGTCTTATAACTGAGGATGTGTTTTAATGACTGGCCTATCCTTTCTGATGTGGAAGAATTACACAGAACAGCATGACTGTCTTCTGGCTACAAAACAACATAATAGAGTACATGTGATGAATGTACATATTTCTGCAGTACCCACTCATTTTCTGAATAATTTTTTCCCAGAAACATACCATGGCTGTGTTAAATAAGGTCAAGTGCGTTGTTGAATTTGCCACTTATCAGATCAAGAATCAGCAGCCTTCAGGATGTACTAAAGTTTCAGAAGTGACTCACCATAGGATTGTAGCAGCTTTTCATCCTGTGCTAGGCTAATAATGACTTAATACCCATAACTTTGGCCAATGAGTTAAGCTGACATGTAGTGGAATGAGAAGCACTCAACAGCTCTTAGAGCTGGAAAGCACCTATAAGTCCACTCAAAAACCCCCACCACCTCTGACACTACTGGATTGCTCTTTAAAACATATTTTCTTGTGTTTTTATCTTGTCTGTGCTGGCCGCAGCATCCCACCGCCCCCATTGGCCTGGAGCGGCAAACCGCGGCCAGTGGGAGCCACGATTGGCTGAACCTGCCGACACGGCAGATAAACAAACTGGCCTGGCCCACCAGGGTACTTACCCTGGTGAGCCGCGTACCAGAGGTTGACGACCTCTGTAATAGAGTTTGTTGTCAATGAAGATTTTCCTATAGTTGTCACATTTTTTCTTTGTAATCTGATTCCTCTACTTAGAACTTCTTATTCCTCCCTAAATAAGGAATGCTTTTAAAAATATATATAAACAGTTATCTTTACCCAGCTTCAACTGTCCTTAGCTGTTGTTTAGCCAACTAATATATAAGATGATCTCTAAACCCCTTTGCTTTGTGCACTACTCTGAATGCCCTCCAATTTGTCTACATTTTCTTCTGTCCATGTTGAAATTGAATTCTTTCTTAGTATAGGAAAAATACCATTATTTATTGGCAAGATACTATGAGTGCACTTCTAAATTGCTCTTTCACGATGAAGTGATCGTCCTCAATGTTACATTGAATTAATATCTCTTTCTCAGTCAAAATATGTAGCCAATATGCTCTTTCATGACACGTTTTCCATTAGTACTTGAACTGGATATATTAAAGTGGTGATATGTGTTCCTTAAATGAAATTTGAAATTTTTATGTAATCACAAGACTACGTGACCTGTGGCTGAATAATGATCAGTGGAACTAGAGGCTATGTCTACACTACAACCACTACAGTGGCACAGCTGCAGTGCGATAGCTATGCCACTGTAGCGCCGTAGTGTAGACACTTCCTACAGTGACAGAAGGAGCTTTTCTGTCAATGTAGGTAATCCACCTCCTCAAGCAGTGGGTGGGTCAGTTTAACTGTTGTGCTGAGGGTGTGAATGTTTACATACGCCTGAACAACATAGTTAGCTTGATCTAAATTTTAAGTGTAGGCCTGGGCCAGCGCCAGAGGGCCCATGTTCCCTGGAGGAACTGTTATGGGTAAGACAGCAGGGGAGGTGAGAAACTAATGGAGTTAGGCTAGAAGAAACACAGCTTTGTAGACAGGGCCTGCATGGAATCTAATAAAATTCTACTTGTTCAGCTTATCCTGCATTCAGCTTCACTCGTTGCTAACAAAACAGTGTCCAAAACAGCAAATACCAAAATTAGATTGCATAAGTTGACAGCACCCTTCTTCCTGTTCCCCTGCCCTGTTACCCAGCTTGTCTCTTTCTGTTCCTACTTAGGACTTGATTCCACATTTGCTCTACTTGATTACAGTATTCACTACTCCACATGAGCATGAGTGGCAGAGTAGGGCCACTGATTCTGAATGAACAACTGGACGTAGTCTCTAGGAGGAGTTCATTAAGAGTTGTGCCATGTTTGTTTTAGTCTTTTTAAATCTTTATTTCCTTTTTCCTCTGCTTCTTTTGTTTCTTGGCTGAAAATGCTTTTCAGTAGCATTCACAATTATATGGGATTCTATGCATAATCTGTCATTTAAGCCCTATCTTCTAGTGGAATTTGTAAATGAATATACCATGTGCACACTGCTTTCCAAAGATGTAATGTCAAGAAAATTCTTCCACTAGTTGATATTCATTTATTCATGGTTGTTAAGGTTCTTGTTTATTTTCTACCTGTTCTTGCTATTTTCTACAAGTTTTAGATTATTTTAGCAAGTGTCTGGTTTTGTATCTGGCTGGCTTTTAGACTGTCCAGTTTGATGTAGACAGCGAATTGGATGATTAGGGTTATTGGAGATCTGAGGGCCAAACTTCATGAGCCAGTTAAACAATCCAGGAAAAATATAATTCGTGAAATTCCAAAAATCAATGTAAGAAATGTCTTTTATTGGTTTTATAAACTTTTGGAGGATGTTACAGCAACACCTTTATTTACTGTGAATGATAGGTTATTACTAAGGAGAGTTCCTGGCTGTTGTCCCACTTACAAACGTTATAGATTTCCTGTTTCCTATTACTAAGAGAGAATGATGACAAAGGGGCTCCTAGGATAGATTGCATAGATGATGAATCATAAATTAATAGCTAACAGTCAATTACTAACAAACTGACCAAATCCAAATGTCATTAGAAAGGAGTGATCCTCTTACACCTCTGGAAGATAGTTATCATTTGTTTATCTAAGTTTTACAGTGTATATAGACAGGCATTCAGCAAAGAAGTAACTCCTTCAGGGTCAGTGTTTCCACTGAACTATGTAACTTAATCCTTGGTATTTCTTGTCATGTCTTATCGCTAAGATTTCTGTCTGAATGTGATATTTGTAAGTATTTGATGGGGAAGGCAACAAACAACTGAAATCCTCTCCATTTGTGCAGGTTAGGTACATGAGTAGGCATTGGCAATATGGACTTCTGCTTAGGAGACAAAGTTTATTCAACACCATAATTTGGCATGGGGTTTTTAGATTTTTTTTTTTCACTCCATGAAGATGAATAGTGATTCTGTTAGATTAATTTCAAATCTTGTGGTGAATGCTGGTCACAAGAATAACATGCTGTTGCTTTAATGCTCAAACTTGCTACATAACTGACCTCAAACTATTTTTTGGCCTAACGGAACACAGAGACGTGTCCATGCATTTTGAAATCACTGCAGAGTATATAATTGATATTTGAGACATAATCTGAAGTAAGCTTAATTGCTAATTTATATGTGAAAAATACTTATGCTTGGTGATAGATATCGTTTGAAAAGTAGATAGTTGCCCTCAAGAATAATGGTCACCTTGGGTTATTAACCTGTCTGCAAAGTGGAAAAATTAAAAATGATCCTTAAAATGCTCTTAATGTATTTAAATTAGCATAGATCAATACAATAATTGAGCTAGTTGAATCTCTAATAATAACAAAGATGAGACAAACTTTTAGAAATAAAATTCATTGGTGGTCTGTCATTTCAAGAATTAGTAATTCTGTCAACATTCCATCTCATTTTCAGCAGTCTAAATAATACTCAGGAGGATGAGATTTTGAGAAGTATAGAAGTGCTCTGAAACAAATTGTAGCATATTGTAAGGTGCATAGATCCAGATGAATCATGAACAGAAACAGACCAAGACAGATTGTGTAAACAGAATGTTTCTATGCACTATTACTTTTGATTATGCCCTTTAAAGGGGTATGAAGACAATAACCAAATCAATTAACTGTATGAAGAATTTGATGCAGGCAATATTATTTTATATTTGGCAAGTTATCATTCTATAAAGTGTACTGTAGGTCAATGTTAATCTTGTAGGAAAGCCTTACATTGATCTGAATTAAAGATGGTTCTTCACACATCAATGTTATGAATTTCACTTACATGTTTCTACTGATTATACTTAAGGTACTAATAAGCTAGGGTCCAGAAATTGACACAATTTGTTTATTGAGTGGTTTAGACATAATTACAAATTATTAAATATAAAAAATGCCCCAGACTTGAATTTTAGAGTGTTAAGATGTATGTTATATCACACACAGTTTAAAAAACTCTGGTGTAGTTTTGGAGAAATTTAAAATAGTATGCCATTTTGATTCTCTGCTGTTTCTGATCATTATTGCATATGATTTTATAATAGAAAATTATGTATGGAGGAGGGTGTGATGGGTTGGACCACCTTTCGGGAGTGCCACCTGATTTGCTGGGGTCCCACTGAGTCCACCTGTCCCACCAGCCTGGGTGTCCGTTCCCCCCCCCCCACCACACACACTCTGTGCTGCTGGGTCAGGCTCGCAAGCCCCCCTTTCCAGCACACACACAGGCAGGGACACGCCAAGCTATATAATCACACAGAGTCTGCAATCAGCTCTGTGTGGGAGGGCTCAGCTCGAGGAATTGCCCAGCGCTTTGGTGCATACCCCCTCTGGAGTATAAACGAAAAATTATATTGTCTTGCACTGTATAGAGATCTATATAGCATAAATTCATGAAATTTGCCCCGTCTCTCAATGTGGAGGAAGATATGCACAGCCTTTTGCCCCCACCCCCTGTTATGAATTGCACAAACTAGGTTTTGGAAGAAACAAGAAACAAGTTTATTAACTACAACAGGTGAATTTTAAGTGATTATAAGGGATAGCAAACAGAACAAAACAGATTACTGAGCAAAATATACAAACATGGACCCTAAGCTTAATTCATTAAAGAAACTGGTTACAAATAGCAATTTCTCACCCTAAATGTTGTTTTAGGCAGGTTGCAAAGTTTCTGCAGCTTAGAGTTCCAGAAATTTCTCTTCACAAGCTAGACCCCTAGGTCCCAGTCCTTGCTGTAAACACCCAAGACTGATCTGGGAAGAAGTCATCCTGGGTGGGGATTCAGTGAAGCACCAGTGACCTTGATTAACTTACTCTCCAGCTTTAAATAGAATTTACATGAGACAGGAATCTTTTGTTTCCCTGTTGGATCCCCACTCTCCTTCTTCGCTGGAAAAGTACCAGCAGTGTCCAAGGTGGTGTTTTGTACCAAGTGACATCATCACATGACCTTGCAGTGTTAAAGCAACCATGAGACAAGACTTATTTGTAATGTCCACAGGAAGGAACTAAAGGAAGATGGGCAATCAGCATCTTCAAAGACTCATTGTCTTTCCCAATGGCCCATCCAGGCTGATAGTTTACTGTCTGGTGGGTGTTCCCCAGGTATAATCACACTTGTAATTGTTACGTAGTCAATATCCCTAACTCCAGATACAGAAATGATACATGCATACAAATTGGATAACACATTCAGTAAATCATATCCTTTCCAATGATATCTCACAAGGCCCATCTTGCATCAAATAGTTATGCCATATTCATATCATAAGCATATTTCTATAAATAATATGGGGCATAACATCAAAGAGGATCTTTTGGTTAATGCACAGAATCTAATTAAGGTTATAACACAGGCTCCCTGTGTGACCTGAGCAATCACTTAGGCTAAAATGTTCAAATATTGTGGCTGAGGTTAGGCATGTAAACTCATTTAGATTAATAAATAAGTTCACCTAACCTCTAAAAATCAAATGCCTAATATAGATTTAGGTGTTCAACCTTAGGTGCCATGTTTGAAAATGTTGGCCTTAACCTCTTTGTTCCTCAGTTTCCATATCCTTGATTATAAAGTGCTAGAGAAGTAAGAAGTAGTATTAGTTATTATGCCAAAAAAATTACATCCATGAATACTAAATGAGACTCCTTAGTATAAATCACTGGCTTCAGTTTAGTGACCAGCTAAAAACTTTAAGTATAATTTAATCCCTCTAAGATAAATCAGAAGCATCAAGATTCTTGTCTCTCCCTTTAGGTTTTCTTACAGTATAATACACCTCCACCCTGATATAACACTGTCCTCCGGAGCCAAAAAATCTTACTGCGTTATAAGTGAAACTGTGTTATATCAAACTTGCTTTAATCCACCAGAACGTGCAGCCTCGCCCCCCTGGAGCGCTGCTTTACCACGTTATATCTGAATTCTTGTTATATTCTCATTTAGGTCACGTTATATTGGGGTAGAGGTGTATATATCTTTGATTATCAGCAGGTAAGTATGCCCAGTGGTCTGTGATGGGATGTTAGATGGGTTGGGATCTGAGTTACTGCAGAGAATTCTTTCCTGGGTGTCTGGCTGGTGAGTCTTGCCCACATGCTCAGGGTTTAACTGATCGCCATATTTGGGGTCAGGAAGGAATTTTCCTCCAGGGCAGATTGGCAGAGGCCCTGGAGGTTTTTTGCCTTCCTCTGCAGCGTGGGGCATGGGTCACTTGCTGGAGGATTCTCTGCAGCTTGAGGTCTTTAAATCACAATTTGAGGACTTCAGTAACTCAGACATAGGTTAGGGGTTTGTTACAGGAGTGGGTGGTTTAGATTCTGTGGCCTGCATTGTGCAGGAGGTCAGACTAGATGATCATAAGGGGCCCTTCTGACCTTAAAGTCTATGAATCTATGAGAACAGAGAACAAAAAGGTACACAAACCTGAATCAGCAATTGCAAAAAGCCTGAAGAGGAAGTTTATTTTAAATATTTTTCTCATTTCTAATATAAATGTGAACTGAATTCCTAAGGTTCGTGCATTAGAATACGTTATTTATGACAAGTTTAATAAAGCTCTAAAAGCATTTTGTGGTTCCTTTTTCTATTAATTGCACCGCTGAGCACAAAAGCTGTGTTATGTGCAGAATGACTGGACTTATCCCTAGTTATGTTTGGTATCTAAAGAACAATAAGAGTTTGCTGCCTGGCTGATCAGTACCAGATCAAATTCGCATTCCCAAGCTCCCACTCTCCCACCTACATATGCAGGGGGTGGAAACATAGCAAAGAGAGGGAAGACAGGTCCTTTTTTGCAGAGATTTTGAGCTGAGGCTCTCCTAATATGGATGCAGCTGGGACTGTGTAACATTAAACATTGATTTTAATCCATTACTTGCAAAAGCATCCTAAGAAAAACAGAGATTAGCAGCCAATTAATGCTTACTTTGCCCATTGTTTTCCTTGGCCAACTGAAACAATTCACAGAGGACTTAAATAGTGTGTGAGTTACCTTGAAAACAAACAGCCTTCTTTTAGGATAATTATAGCAGTAGCCCTCCAAACATAGCCCAAATCTTTCAAGTTTAGAATAACTCAAGTGTTTCCATCTTTTTTGACATTTGTTTCAGCATGTGAATAATAAAAATCAAGAGCTGCTTTAAAAAATAATGTGCCAGCTATTTTTAGTGTAGAGGTGTAGAAGTTGTCATGGTATAATTCCCCACTCTGAACTTCAGCGTCCAAAAGATGAGGTACCAGCATGAACTCCTCTAAGCTTGATTACGAGCTTAGAACCTGTAGCGCTGCCACCAACCAGGAATTCCAGTGCCTGGTACACTCTGGTCCCCTCAAGACCTTGCCCGGGGGAACCCCAAGACCCAGACCCTCTGGATCTTACCACAAGGAAAGTAAACCCTTTCCCCCACCGTTGCCTCTCCCAGTGTTGGAAATAAAATAATCGGTGAAACAACACCAAAATATTTCACTGAAGTTCCTTAGAATGAGTTGGGGACAACTTTTGATCTAAGAAAATGGCAGGAAAAGAAGTTAAGGTCAGGGCAGATAGCCATTTTAGACTTGATTCTGAGAAAAAGGGAGACATTGGTTGTTGAATCTGAAGGTGAAAATTGAATTTGAGTGAATAGTGACCATGAAAAGATGGTATTGTCATGATTTCTGTGGGAAAGGAAGGAGTGTATAGCAGCCTCGATTAAAGGACAATGGACTTTCAAAAAGCACGACTTACACAAAAACTCACCCGTCAAAAACAAAATCTGAATTGTAAGTGTGGTCTTAACGCTGACATTGAGCAGCCCCCAACTAAAGGACAGGACAATGGCCTGAACCAACTGTCTGAACAAGCCTGAAAACATAACGGCTGAAACAGCTAACTATATGTGAGTGTGTTGTATAGCATAAACAAATGTAGGCAAAACACCCGAAACTTATAAATTATCCTTACACAATCTGCAAACACTTCATAGATTTTAAGGTCAGAAGGACCATTATGATCATCTAGTCTGACCTTCCTGCACCAATGCAGGCCACAAGAATCTCACCCACCCACTCCGATGTAACAACCCCCTAACCTATGTCTGAGTTACTGAAGTCCTCAAATCATGGTTTAAAGACTTCAAGGTGCAGAGAATCCTCAGCAAGTGACCTATGCCCCCATGCTGCAGAGGAAGGCAAAAACCCTCCAGGGGCTCTGCCAATCTGCCCTGGAGAAAATTCTTCCGACCCAAATATGGCGATCAGCTTAAACCCTGAGCATGTGGGCAAGACTCACCAGCCAGCACACCAGGAAAGAATTCTCTGTAGTAACTCAGATCCCACCCCATCTAACATCCACATCAACAGACCATTGGGCATATTACCTGCTAATAATCAAAGATCAATTAATTGCCAAAATTAGGCTATCCCATCATACCATACCATCCTCCATAAACTTATCAAGCTGTAGTCTTGAAGCCAGATATGTCTTTTGCCCTCCACATACTGCCCCTTGGAAGGCTGTTCCAGAACTTCACTCCTCTAATGGTTAAAGAAACCTTTGGTCTAATTTCAAGTCTAAACTTCCTAGATGTCCAGTTTATATATCCATTTGTCTTGTGTCCACATTGGTACTGAAGCTTAAAAAATTCCTCTCCCTCCCTGATATTTATCCCTCTGATATATTTATAAAGAGCAATCATGTCTCCCCTCAGCCTTCTTTTGGTTAGGCTAAACAAGCCAAGCTCTTTGAGTCTCTTTTCATAAGACAAGTTTTCCATTCCTCGTATCATCCTAGTAGCCCTTCTCTGTACCTGTTCCAGTTCGAATTCATCCTTCTTAAACATGGGAGATCAGAACTGCACACAATATTCCAGATGAGGTCTCACCAGTGCCTTGTATAATGGTACTAACACTTCCTTATCTTTATTGGAAATACGTTGCCTGATGCATCCCACGACCACATTAGCTTTTTTAACAGAGAGAGTCACTTTTAATGCTCTGGCCACTGGAGGAGCTGCCTTGAAGTTCTCAGTGTCGGTTTTGATGCTCGGTTCACACTCTGTGCCAAGATACCTCAGAATCATGATGAAGTTGGAATGCTGTTGTGCTGAGGGTGGTGTCTGCTTCTTGAGAGTGAACTCCCTCTGTGTATAATGCACTGGCCTTGATACTAGTCTTCTCAGTGTCCCTGATTGCAACAGTTTTGATGCAGTCAGTGTTAAGATCTTTCCAGGCTTCTCCTTAGGCACTACTTTGTATAGTGCTCTACAGTCAGGCTAGTGATTCAGGGGATGACAGCTTCTATTCATAGAGAAAACATGGGATTATTTTAATGATAAATACATCTCCATAGGAGACTGTGACTCCCTGTATGAAGGGACAGTCTCCCCAAGAGGCTGCTAGCAGTTCTCTCCCATCTCCCTTATTTTGTGGTGCCTAGAGAGAAAACAGATGTTTTGCAGAGTGTTGTGTTATATTACCCCGAACTTGGTTTGCTAGATTTCATTTTGAATGCATGGCTTTACCAGCTCATGGTAACATCTGGGCTAACAGGTCTTTGTGGCCACAGGGCTAGATGAGTTGTGGAAGGAGGCTTCTGTCTGGACCAAGTTTCTTTATGGCGACCATTGCCAGGTTTCTGAACTCCTTCAAGAGAGCATTAAGGCTTCAAGTCTCATCCTACACCTAAAAGAATCTCTTTAGTGTAGCATGTGTAGGCGTCTTTGCAGATAGTGAAAGAGATGGAGACCGCTTCATATTTTTCCAGTTTGTGTCCCATCCCTTCACTGTAGAAGAAGAGGAAAGATGTTGTTTTTTCTAGACCAGCTTTCAAAGCATTGATGGCTTCGGGGCTGTCCAGTATCTGCTGCTCAGGTGCTCAGTGCTACTCAGTGTAAGTTGAGTGGTCCTTAGCTTTTGCAGCAGGTTCCAAGAAACAGACAGATTTGAAAGTCTTCGAAAATGTTGGCCAAGCAGCCACTGTCTGTTGCCTACCAGGATCTCACTGTTGGATGGAACCACAGAGATTTTTAATTAGGACCCAAGTCACTTCAGACACATGAGCCCTAGTCTTTGTTCTCTGGGCTGCTCAATATCAGGATTCAAGTTACTTCTGGATAGTAGGATTTCAGAAGACTGCATGACCATCCTGAAATTGTGGACCTAATTTCCACAGGTGGTCACATTAAAAATCAGAATGGTCAGCCTGGGAATCATCTTTCTCTTCTAGAGGAATGCAATGAGCTCTACTCAGTGCTCTACTCTCTGGGCTGTGCTGAAGGCTACTGGCACATCAGAAGACTTCCCAAACACTAGAACCCCAAATCATGGCAGAAGAACCATATTTCCAGTTTTGTTTCTTGCTGTTTTGATCTCATTACTGCGCGTTTTTTGAAAAACTTAGCTATTTGTCCTAGTTTACCACCACAAGCAAAAACGGAATTTGTTCCCTAAATTGGCCATTTGATATATCTGTGACATCACTCTGGATATCCAGAGAACAATCTGCATTGACACCAGAGAATTGGCAGTCCCTAAGGTACATGATGAAGTATTCCAATCCCACTTTGTCCCCTCTAGAGAACTACGTTACACAGAAGCCCTCAGCAAGTCCTATCCCTCTGGATTTGGAGGCTGGCGCAAATGATATGAGAGAGCCAGCAGGTGTTCAGTTGGACTATGCTTTTAATGTTGGTTCTCATACCTGCAATTGTAATTGTAGCTTTGATGGTATGCTTTCACAAAAGGCTTCTTGAAAGCCCAATGAAAGCAAGGGTACAGGTCTGTCACACCACATCCAGTGGATAGACAGCACCTAGACTCATCTGGCCTGGATTCAGTCCAAGATTAACACCTAGTTAGCAAGGGATTCCAGCAACTGAGTCCGTGCCTCTTACCAAAGTCACTGCAGCACAACTTCATACTCAGATAACTCATTCTCTCCAGTTACAGATCATGTGTAGTGGCGCCTTGAACAGTCCTGACTATACTAAGGATTCTCAGAGTCCTGGTATCCTAAAGGGAGATACTGATTCATGTAGTCAACCAGGCCTTGATATTCCTGCTTCTACTTGCCTATTGGGAGGAAGCGCGATCCCAGACAAACCAAAACAACCTGTGTCAGACCTTTATGAAGAATCTTTTCACTAGTGAGCAATTGATCATATTTTCTTCTGAGAGGGTAAATTAGAGTTAGGTATCTTTTCCTTGCACCTGATTAGGAAGCTGATACTCTGCCACTCATGATATATTAACAAGGAATGCCTTTCCCATCCACTCCAGAGAAACTCCAATACGTCTATATACCTACCCTTCTGATAGTAAGGGAACTTGATGAAGCTCAGGAGAGAAGGGTATGCAAGCATTTTATAAACTACTATTACAGGCCACATCAAGTACAGTTCTCACCTATCTCATAGATGGCCAAGATTTTTTTTCCCCATCAGGCTATGAATCTGGTCTTGGATTAATTGCTCAATAGGCAGACATGTCAATCCATGGGGGAGGGATAGCTCAGTGGTTTGAGCAGGGTTGTGAGTTTAATCCTTGAGGGGGCCATTTAGGGATTTGGGGCAAAAATCTATCTGGGGATTGGTCCTGCTTTGAGCAGGAGGTTGGATTAGATGACCTCCTGAGGTCCCTTCCAACGCTGATATTCTACGATTCATCCCTACCTGGGAACCCTCTCTCAGACGGCCTGGCTACTAATAAAGTGGCTTGTAACACAGATATGGAGGGGAATTTTCAAAGGTGGTGATCTGAGTGTTCTAGAAGGGGTTTTGAAAATACATCCACAACATTGTCTGCTTTGTCAGGCTTCCGTCTTTCTTTCAGATGACTGCACAGGAAGGAGGATTTTCAGGAAAAGCAAGTCTGGCCTGAAAGTGGTACATGTACATAGGAATGTGCACAAGGGAGGATACTGGTCACATCATGCTAGCAGTGGGAGAGAGCAACGACAAAGAGTCTCTTGAAGGGCACAGGTGTTCATAGGGACTTAGAATATCTGAGCTCCCTGCATGGAATCTGGACAACATATCGCCCAGAATATGGATACGCTCAAGAGCTGCTTGATCTCAAATACTGAAAACCTTCCACCACCAAAGCTTACAGGGATAGTTGGAGGACATGGTATGTTTGGTGCATGAGGTCAAAGTTGAACTTCCCGAGACAGTCCACATAAAATATTCTGGACTTCCTTCATTTTGATTTTTATAATGGTCTGAGCTGTAGTTCATTGGAAGTCTCAGCCCAAGAGTATCATTCATCCCGTCCTTTCCAGTTCTAGCCTGCTGCTTCAGTCACATCTCCCAAATTCTGAAAGCAACATGGTTTCAAAGCCCCTAAATCCAATGCCCAATGGAACACTGGAGCCTCAATGTGGTATTTGAAGCTATTATTAAATCACCTTGTGAGCCATTGGGTAAAGGATCCCTTGTATTTTCTGAATCTAAAGTTTGCTTTGTTTTGGCTATCATGAGAGTTAGAGTAGAGAGTTAGTGAATGTTAGGCCTTTTTTCCATCAAGGAGCCTGAAGTCCACACCAGCTGGTGCTGAGGCCACAGCTTGCCTTTGTTCTTAAGAGAAATTAATCTTCCACTTTAAATTAGTCAAAATGTCTTTGTCTTTTTTTTGGTCTCAAATCCATTCATGCCTTGGAAAAACAATTACAGACTTGGGGTGAAATCCTGACTCCACTGACATCGATGAAAAAACATCTATGACTTCATTGAAACTAGGATTTCACCCTTTAAATGCAGTCAGGACAGTAAAGTTCTACTTCCACAGAACTTGAACTAAACTGGAAGTTCAATGATGTCTTGGTATTATAGTGTGAATCCTACCGAGGGATGCAAAATCTTGTGTTTTAGGAGGATGAAGCCAAATATCTTCCAAGCTTACAGGGCATCTCACCAAGATCCTCTTGAAAATATAGATGCCATTGCAGAATTATGACACTAAAACCTTTACAGCTCTTTCTGTCTCTTCTGTATACGTGCTATAGCTTAATCTATTTACCTGCTTATAACTGTATGTATAATGTACTTGTGAGCATTTGTAATGCTGATGAAGAATTGGGGTAATTGAGAGGAAAATCAGACCTCAGATCTCCAGAGATAAGGCTGGAAGGTCGGACTCAATAGTCCACCTGTCACTTTCTTCCACTTTGCAGAAGATCTTCTGAAATTCATTTACAAGAAACAGTTTTACACTTCCCTCTTCAGTTCTTTTCCAACCCACGTCTTCTAGTTTCTGAAGAGTATTGAGAAGTCAGAGAGGATTTAAATGGAGTTCACCTTAGATAGGATGACCTTCGTAGTTTATCAATATTGAATGTTTCTGCATCACAGATCCTAGACAAGTGGAAGCTGGAGACAGTGTGGTTACAATATGTAGAGGGAAGTACATGCCAATGAAAGTCTTCTGTTGATCCAGAAAATGTCATTAGTAGCAATCACAGCTTGAACAGTTCAAAGCAACTTCCTCCATCTTCATTTAAAGTTAAGTAAACCTCTGCAATACAGATGTATCCTATAGTGTTCTAAACCATCCTGAATGTACATTTTATGTGTAGGTTCAGGCCTGGTTTTAAGCACTGGTTTTTAAGCTAAGCCACCAGCTGTCAGGAGGCTTCAGAATATTAGGGACATTTTGCACCCAGTTGGTTTAATGCTGCATCTCTACTCATGTATATCAAAATCCAGTTGTGCTTTCATCATACTGCTGAAAGTGCAAAGGATTCTAGCATGCTTTTAAATGGGTGGGTAATTGTGTCAAATCTTGTCATTATGTAGGACAGCTCTGCTTGGGATCTGAGAGTATTTCCTTCTAATTGAAAAATGAAACATAGGACTGGATTGTCCCCTTCATTTCTGATGGTAGAGGGAGTTCAGAACTTGCAGGTCAGTTTTGTGAGGCACAGCAAAGGGGTAGGTGGAAGTCTGCAGAATCAGTCTGTCTTTGGAGCAAGGACAGTGTTTAATTTGTGTCAGGGTTTGCCAGGACTGAGCCGGGGCACCTCTAAACTTGGCAGTTCATGGCCGTGGCACCTTGGGGCTTGCAGCATCAGTTTTGAAAGTAAAAAAATTGCTTGAGCCCCGGCACCTAATTGCTGGAGCCCTGGTACCTCTTCCTTTTTGTATTCTGTATGTAACAGAACCTAGTTGGATCCAGGTCCATGACTGGGGCTCCTATGTGCTACCACAATAATAATAATAATTCTCTTTCTTCGGGATCTTGTGGAAGCTCCTCCACTGGAGCTACATGGGATTGTGGGGGTATGAAGGAGTAGAGCAAGTGGCAAGCTGCTCTCCACCGCACTATCTTTCACTATATCTATGGATTTCCAAGTCTTATAAGGAGTTAAATCTGTCTGAAGCACCATTAAGTCTAGTTAATGGTTGACTAGAAAGCTGGTGTGCTGTGACCATTGCTTATTACTCTCATCATAATCTTCTTACAGTTACCTTGTGCTTGTCTTTCTGTTTGTTATATTGACATGTTGTCTCTTATCTTATGCTTAGATTGCAAGGTTGTTGGGGTAGGGGCTACTTAAGTTATGCTATGTACAGCACCTAGCACAATGGGACCCCAGCTTCTTATTCGGCCCTCCAGGTGCTAGTGCAATACAAATAATAACAACAATTCCTGTTGAATTCCCCTAAATGGCTGTGCAGCCATTAGGGTGCAGAGGGGAGCCATCCTGCGTGACTTTGCATGTCTAGTGTTATTCCTCCTGGTGGATCTCCAGGATCTACACGTTTGGGAGATTTGTCTCCTCTGCAAATCCACTTCTTCAGAATCTCTCTCATATGGTGGGGAAGGCGGTGTGATTGATTGAACAACTTCAGTTTCTTGATGCCTGTGACACTTGTCTTCCCAGAACTTTCTCTGTGGGAGGGGATGATCTAACTCAGAAACTGATCTAAGGTTGTTGAATATTTTTAAGTGGTTGCACTTATGCCAGGAACATATTTTCCTTTGTTTACATTTATGTTTTTGATCATTCTCTTTTTGAATCACAATGTAATATTCTTTCTCCATTTGAATGCACAGGAAGCTAAAGAGTTACTTTTTGGCAGCTTTCAGAGTGGCAGATCTGTTGTATTTTTACAGAACAGAAATGCTACGTCAATTCACTTTTTAAGGAGCCCTGTTGTGAGTGTGAAAAAAAGGGCTGAAATAAGATTTTCCACTCTGATATCTCTTCTAAGTTCTTCTTTGTGTAATACTTCATGGCAAAGTTGCTTCTATTTAAAGTGTGGAGTTTGATCTTGGCTTTGATCTGAAGCTTTTGATCTTGAAAGAAGGATGTTGTGGCAATAAAGCAAAAAGGGTAGGACAGACTTTTTTTTTTTTTTTAAAGGAAAGTGATAAAGTTAAAGGGATACTGTCAAGATTTAGTAGGCACTAATTTGACCAGCCTTACTGTCCTTACATGTGTTTGCAGAGTCCATCTAATTCTATATGTGGGAGGGTTTGCTAAAACAAATGCTTTGATGCTCCTTTTTCTTTTCAGAAAGCACAGATTTCTATTTCAAGCTTTCAAGGAATTGTTATACATATCACTAAGTAAAAAATATTTTTAAAAGATTGAAAATACCTTTCCAAGATCTTTTTGATTGAACCAGATATGATTAATTTACCAATTTGCCCTTTTGTGCATGTTGTATTTAACACTGAAAATTATGACAGCATAAACAAAATCCCAACTGGTGAATTTTCAGTATTTTCTCTGGCCCAAGTTGCTTGATTTTGCCTTTCCTCAGAATTCACATTGGACTTAAAGATACCAGTTCAGCAAAGCATTTAAGCATGTGCTTAAGTCCGTCCCTATTTAGCAAAGCACCTAAATATGTGGTTAAATTCCATGCATAATTTAACTATCTGCTTGAGATCTTTGCTGAGGTAGAGATGATTTGCTGAATTGGGACCTAAATGAGGAGTTTGCTGTGCTGTGATATGACTAATACTATGGAAGGATTGTAAGCAAAAAGGGAACTCAGATCTTGCTTTAAAAATACACTTCAGTCTCCAAGTCTGACATAATTTTGGATTCCTTTGAGGTCAAAGAAAATGATTGAAAAATTATCTTAAATATTTAATAGAGTCCTAATCTGTTCCTCGAGATAAGGCCATTAGAGAGTTTCTTTATAAGAACAATATTTGGGGAACCTTAATGTTTGACAAAGAAATTATATTTCTAAATGTTGAAATTGTGGCATACGGTGGTCAGAGGAGAAAATACCTGAAAACCTTTCTCTGGAATAGGATAGGAAGCAGTCCAAACTGAAGCACTGCATCTGAGATTCTTCCACCCCAAAAAATGTTGAGGTAGTTCAGATCTGGCTCCAAATGTTTAGGAAAACTGGTTCTGTCTCTCTAATGGGTTGAACTACAACACCCATTCTGAATGCCAGCAGAATGCTGCGATAGTTTGGATCTGGATCCGGAAATCGTGACTCAGAGCTTGTCTTTATAATGAGCTAAACCAGATCACCCATTATCAACACCCCATATAACCTTAAGGAAGTTTGAATCTGCACCCATATGCATATAATCAGATCCATCTCTAATATATATCACTGGTCTACAGTTTTTGAGAAGTCATCTGCTTCAGAGATAAAATGTGGTATTTATTATGTATTTTGATGTGCTGAATTCAAATATGACAGTTAAAACAACTGATTGGCTACTGTTTCTAAGATATTTAAGTTTTTACATTTTATGTCTATGTATATTGTGTAGATAGTAGAGTTTTAATCATAAATTGTAAACCTAGGTCTTTTCATGTGTTTATGGTTGCTTTACATGATAATATTTCACCTGTCCTGTTTATGTAACACTTTAAAAATCAGCAAAAGGGTTATATAAATAAAATTTATTATGAAACAAAAGGCAAAAAACTATTATGTACATAGTTTAGTCCTATTCAGTGTCTACTCGGCGCTTCTTGGCTTGTCTCTTGTATTCATTAAATGGAGCATCTCTTGTCACTGTCCAGCAATAGTCTGCAAGCATTGATGGGCTCCATTTGCCCTGATAGCGTTTCTCCATTGTTGCAATGTCCTGGTGAAATCGCTCGCCATGCTCGTCGCTCACTGCTCCGCGGCTCGGTGGAAAAAAATCTAGATGAGAGTGCAAAAAATGTATCTTTAGTGACATGTTGCAACCAAGGCTTTTGTATGCCTTGAGGAGGTTTTCCACCAACAACCTGTAGTTGTCTGCCTTGTTGTTTCCGAGAAAATTTATTGCCACTAACTGGAAGGCTTTCCATGCCGTCTTTTCCTTGCCACGCAGTGCATGGTCAAATGCATCATCTCGAAGAAGTTCACGAATCTGAGGACCAACAAAGACACCTTCCTTTATCTTAGCTTCACTTAACCTTGGAAATTTTCCACGGAGGTACTTGAAAGCTGCTTGTGTTTTGTCAATGGCCTTGACAAAGTTCTTCATCAGACCCAGCTTGATGTGTAAGGGTGGTAACAAAATCTTCCTTGATTCAACAAGTGGTGGATGCTGAACACTTTTCCTCCCAGGCTCCAATGACTGTTGGAGTGGCCAATCTCTCTTTATGTAGTGGGAATCTCTTGCACGACTATCCCATTCGCAGAGAAAACAGCAGTACTTTGTGTATCCAGTCTGCAGACCAAGCAAGAGAGCAACAACCTTCAAATCGCCACAAAGCTGCCACTGATGTTGGTCATAGTTTATGCACCTCAAAAGTTGTTTCATGTTGTCATAGGTTTCCTTCATATGGACTGCATGACCAACTGGAATTGATGGCAAAACATTGCCATTATGCAGCAAAACAGCTTTAAGACTCGTCTTCGATGAACCAATGAACAGTCTCCACTCATCTGGATCGTGAACGATGTTGAGGGCTGCCATCACACCATCGATGTTGTTGCAGGCTACAAGATCACCTTCCATGAAGAAGAATGGGACAAGATCCTTTTGACGGTCACGGAACATGGAAACCCTAACATCACCTGCCAGGAGATTCCACTGCTGTAGTCTGGAGCCCAACAGCTAGACTAGAGCCAATCAACAATTTTAAGCATCATTTTCTTTCTCAGTGACCCAGAATTAGTAAAGTTTGACTACATTTATTTCAGAAGCATTTTGGCTGTAGAGCAGTGTATGATCCTTTATCCTGGAGTTTGAATCCAAAAGGTCCTGGAGATGCTTAGGACACTACAGTGAATTTAACCATTTAAATATTCTATGAAGGGAAAGGTTTCCATAGGGAACAATCAAATTGTGGTGCCGTAGTGCTAGACAAATTAAGGGCTGTGCATCTCTCCACACCTTTATGTGATGGGTTAACGGTGTACTCCAGTCTCTATACCTTTAAGGCAGGCTCCTCCTCTCCGTCTCAGCTCTCGGAGGCTGGAACACAGGGGGAGGAGGCGCAGGGGCACCCCCTTAGGTGTTTCATTTCCTAAGGAGGTCTCTAGTGCTGATCTGTTGAAAGAGGCAGGCAGGGCTTACACCCTCAGCCTGGGGATGCATCGCAAAGAAGAGAGGGACAATACAAAATACATGCAAAACAGACTGGCCAGTGCTACTCGCCAAAGCGACAGCAGCCACAGCAAAATAACAAATGCCGGCCGCGTGTGCCGTGGGAAGCAGCAAGCGGAGGGCTGGCGGGTGGAGGGGCTGCTGAAGAGAAGTGGGATCTTAGTGCGGATCTCATATCAAGGTAAACCCACACTCTTAGCCCTACCGCCCCCCCCCGCAATTGTAAGTGTCTGGGAGGAAAAAGCCTGTGTTTTTCTGTGCAGGGGGAAATCAGAGAGATTAAAGTTTTGCATCAGATCAGGGAGGCTGTATTTGGAGGCGGGGGAGGGGGGGCAGGAAAAAGTGAAGCCTGTTTACAAGCGGCAATCTCAAAAACCTGGATAAACATGCACTTTGTTTCCCTTTTAGCCTTTGCTGGAAGAGTGTCAGACTTGGGACCAGTGTCGATTAGTCCAGCAAGTGAATGATGAGGTGAGGAGAATGCTTTCATTTTGCAGCTCTTAATTATTCGTGTTTACTGTTTTCTCTGCTTACCTCTGTCCTTGCAAAGCTGCCTCCTGCCAGGTTTCCCACCTGATCACCGCTTCCTGTGTTACTTTTAAAATAATTAAAGTTTATAAAAGGTGAATATAAACGTGTTTATAAATATCTAAGGTGTATTATTATTTATTAAATAATAACTACCTGGTCATTTAAAACATTCATTGCTGTTCAGGAAGAACAGTTGAGTGGGTGGCTGAAAATAAATCTGTCATTTGAAGCCAGGTTGTAAGAAATAAAGAGTAGAGACTTTCCCTAGGATTTTTGCACACCGATGATAACTTTCCACTTGGCATCAGCCATGCTTTCTTTATGCTGAAAAACTTAAACTGAACAAAGCTTGTTTAAACAGAGAGCAAAAAGGAAAATATGCTGCATAAGATGAAGGGAAAAAAACCCACTTTGAATATGCACAAGTGTCTAACTGGGTTACTTAAGAGCATGTGCTTTTAGACTGGAAAAGTGGTGTGGGGTTTTTTTTTGTTTTGTTTTTTTAATTTCTTTCCAATGAAGCAATGGAAAAATATGTCTTCAATCTGTTTATAGTTTCTTACTCATGCTGGGTAGCTGCACTCAGGTCGCATCTTCCTCTTTAAAAAGCACTATGGTTTTGAACTGCAGGTCACAAAATGGATTCAAGTAAACCAGAGAGCCAGAAAAAGGAGCAAAAGGAAACAAAGGCAGGATGAAGTGGCTTTCCAAAAGGTATGATGTGCATTTATGTGATGGAATAAAAGGAGGTACATCCTAAACATTTTCAAGGGACACGTTTTAAAACATTCAAAGAACCATATTCTTCTACTATGCTGACTAAACAGACAAGAACACCATGAATTGATAAAGTTTGAATGTCTGTGTGTTTGCTATGCAGAGAAACTACATTCATATTTAATAAAAGAGAGCGAAAGGCATTTTGAGGAAGAAAAGATAAGAACACATGAAAGGTTATTGACAGTTACTGTAACATTTGTTTGCCGATGAAAAGAAGTGTTAAACTACAATTAACTGAAAAACATTGTTTTTCTCTCTTGAGAGCAGGTTAATAGAAAAGATAGTGGGTGTCAGTGGCACTTAGACAAACACAGGATGTACAGAAATAAATGTTATTGTTGACACATTTTTTTTAATGTGTGGTTTGAAAGCGTCTTCCAGTTGTAGTGGAGAGGGATTCCTGAAAACATGATTGCACTGGCTTGGCTCCTAAAAATTCTTTACAAAAGGGTGTTTTTGTTTTGTTTCTTAACTTAGTATAGTCTAAACTAATTCCAAAGATTCTTAACACTGTGATTTTGGATAAAGAATTTTGCTGTAAGGTTACTATAATTTTAAACATTTAATTTACAGTGTAGATATGTAACAAGCTGACTTTTCTATTCAATAGCTCTTCTTTGCTGTTTTTTTAATTGCTATCTAGAACACAAAGCAATAATGCATAAAAATTAATTTAGAAATGAGTAACCAGAACCAAGAAAAATGTTTTTTTTCTTACTTTGGAATTATTGTCTGTTTTTTTGGTTGTATTATTATTTTAAAATCCTTGTTAGCTTTAAAGGATCAAAATAGCAGTATGTTATTTTGCTGCTTGTACAATGCTTCTAGAATGTATGATGAATCATTTCTGATTCTGTAGCCAAATTCTTGTTGATAGCATGACTGCCAACTACTGGGATGTGTTGCCTTAGTATGGGCATTGCAGTATTTGACAAATGTCTGCAAAGTACATTGTGTGTGGGTGATATACCAGCTTCATGGTGAACTAAAGGATGCAATTTGGTCATTTCAAAATGAATTGGAGAAAAATGAATAACTTAATGTATTTTGTAACTGGGGAGTCACTATATAGTAAAGCAATAATGCATGCATTTGTATGGATTAGTCTGTGAACCTATAATTTACAAGCTTCTGGTCTAAAAGGAAATATCAATAAGTTGTTCTACCAAATATTTAATTTCCTATCATACTGCACATTTACATGAGGGGTGTGTGTATGTATGTGTGCGTGTATAATGAAAAAATGTGCATATTTAGAGTGGTTTTGTGTGTTCCAGGTATGATTCAGGTTTACACAACGCTAGTGACTTTTTATGAGAGTAAAAAGTTATAAAATGATATGCCATGATGTGAAAGTATTAACTTAAGCAAAACCATGTTTTCCAGGTTGAATTAGGCCTGGTCTATGCACAGTTTTTACACTGCTATAACAATTTCGATGAGGGATGTGAGGTGTTGTTTTTTTTTAAAACAAAATAGTAAAACTGATACCAATCCTAGCAGGACGCAGATACATCTGTATAAATGAAACTGTACTTGAATAAGCTTTATCAGTATAAACCATTTATATTGCTATAGTTCCATTAACACAAGAGAGTGTGTCCTGCTTAAACAATACTTATGTAGTTAAGCAGTACAACATCTATGTGTAAACAAGCCCTTAGGAATGCGAGAAGTGCTGAATAAAAATCAAGCACCATTCTAAAATAGTAGATGTAAAAATAATCCAAAGAATTGCTAGTTTTGTTTTGGTTTTGAATGGTCATTGTAAGTAAAAGAGAATTGACATTTGAAACAAAAGTAACTGGAAATGTACTACTCTCTTCCTGTGTACATAAATATTAGTGATTCGTGGTCCATCCCTCCCATGGCCAGCAGAAATTCAAACTGCTGTAGAGTTAGCATACTTAGCCCCAAGAGAAGAAAAGAAGCGTTTTTCAGTGACCCTCTGTTTGATGCAGGAACAGCCTTCACAAGGCCTGGAGGGTGGAGTCCCATCTACTTTTCAGCCAGAAGGGTAGTGGCTGCAAGGTTGAACTTAAAGAGGACAAAAGAGATTCTTTGAGACTCTGGTCCCAGCCATATTATGTTAAGGAACTGAGTTTAAACTTGGTCCAAGCTAAAATAGTTTCCCACAAAATTTGGCCAAACTATATTAAAACCGTGTTCTAGATTTTTGACCATGTCCATTCTGGCAGGCCAAACCACATTAGAAACAGTTTCAAAGGAGTTTAAGTAATATTTCCTACCATGGGAAAAAGTTCAGTGTAGAGAGTGGCAGGGCTGCTTGCTACCCCAAGCGAAAAAATGTTTGGCTGTCCCCTTTCTGCCCCAGCTTCTGTTGCTCTCCCCCCCCCCACGACACTACCCTGCCACTCCAGCCTTGTACTCCCCCCTGCTGCCAAATGTGACCTCCTTGTTCACCACAACTGTCTCCATTTACACTTGCAGTGGGGATCAAACCATTTCTCCTATTTTTATTTCACTTTAGTATAAATCTCACCTGCCCATCCCCCCAACCTTATCTTTAGTGCTCCAAATGCACATTGAAAGCATAGGGACTAACCCCCAGAAAGGGATGGTGATCTAGTAAAGAGGGTTCAGGCAGAGGAGCGGGTGTGGGGGGGTGCTTGGGAGTTCTACACTGGCAGAGAAGCAGGGTGTGATGTTCTCTCGGAGAAGATTGGAGGAGAAGAGGGGGTATCAGGAGGGTTGCGGGAGAAGAGGTGCTGGGGAGGGGCAGGAGAGGGCTGGGGGAGGGTACAAGGGGAGAGGTGCGGGTGAAGGGAGAGTGCAAGGGGAAGGAGTGCAGAGAAGGAGTGATCGGGTGAGGTACAAGTGAAGAGGCTGCGAGTGGGATGGGGGGGTGCAAGGGCTGAGGGGGCAGGCGCTGACAGCTGCTTCCCCAGCCCCGTGCAGGCAGAACCGAGAGGACGGACACTGACCCCCAGGTGCCTGAGCTGCGGGGGTCCCCCAGCAGGGCTATATACCCCGCTGCCCCACTCGGAGCCAGGCTCTGTCTCTCCCTGCCCTTGGCGCTGTGGGGGCCCAGGGCAAGCAGCATGGGGCTGAGGCAGGGGAGGTGAGTGGTGGGCTGGGTTCGGGGCCAGGAGGGGGCGGCGGCAGCTCCCTGGCAGCTTGGGGTCCCCAGCTACTCGCTCCATCAGTCCACGAGCCTGGTTCCGCACCCCCTGCTCAGTCTGGTGGCGCCCTGCACAGCCTACTTGTGCAGGGAAACGCTGTGCTGCCCTGGGGAGACACAGAGCAGCAGCGGTGGTGGCAGTAGGACCCCTCCCTCCCTGCAATCCAGGCCCCGCTTCCCTCCCTCCCCAGCTCCTCACACACTCCGGGAGACTCTCTCACTGCTGCAGCCTGGGCTCGGCTCCAGCGGACAATGCTCTGGCTCTCCAGAGGCAGGGCTCTGGCCAGGGCTGGCTCCTGGCTTTTTGCTGCCCCAAGCAAAAAAAAAAAAAAAAAAAAAAAAAAAAAGGAGTGGGGGTGGCAGAGTGCCACTCTTTGGAAAGTGCCACGCTTTGGAAAGTGCCACCCCTTGGAAAGTGCCACCCCTAGCACGTGCTTGGAGCGCTGGTGCCTAGAGCTGACCCTGGAGGGTGGGAGCCTTGAAGAAAGATAGGGGGTGTAATGAGCCTGGAATGGAGGAGGGAAATCAGGGCTTTGACTACTGGCTGGTTATGTATGTGTCGCAAGTGTAGTTAAAACAGTTACTGAATGTATTTCACCAGCATTTGAAAATGAAGTACATATTGATCTTGCATATCTGTCAGAACATACAACTAAACTGTTTAATGTAACTTCTAAACTTTTAAATCTATGATGTCTGACTGTCCTATCACTTTCATTTCTTATAATTGTAATAGGATAATCACATTTCCTCTACTGGATGAGTAGCTTTATTGTTACCAACTCATATATGACACCACAAAATCAAAGCAGATGCCTGTTCTTACAGTCTTTGTAGATTAAGGGTAAAAGAAAAGTTATGGAGTTGTTGAAAACTGGCAGTGAGTTGCAGTAATTAAGCACCCAACTGCATTTTAAAGAGCTGAGTTTTCAGGCACTGGCTATAAATATTTTTTAAATGAATGTTTGAAAATAACAAATGCTGGATATGGGCTGTAGAAACTACTGCAATTAAGTGGACTGCAAAACAGTGGGGAAGCTCATCTAGAACTGTGATGCTGCTCTCCACAGTGGAGCAGCTCACAATGGATCAAGGCAACATAATGAGTTACCCTAGGTGAGAGCCAGCTCCCCGAGTAATAATTGAAAGTTCTCTTTCCCCCTTCCCATCCGCCTTCTTGTACTATCTTAGGGTATGTCTACACTGGAAACTTTAAAGTGCTGCCATGGGAATGCTCCCACAGCAGCGCTTTGAAGTGCGAATCTGTTTGCGCGCAGGCACTGGGAGACCTGTGCTCCTAGTAATCCACCTTCATGAGGGGATTAGCTCCGAGCGCTGGGAGCACGGCTCAGAGCACTTGGAGCCTGTCTATACTAGCACCAGGGCCGGTGCAACCCTTTAGGAGACCTAGACGGTTGCCTAGGGCGCTAGGATTTTGGGGGGCGCCATTTTCTTCAGCAGCAACCACGGCGGCTGGATCTTCGGCCGCCCCAGTCGCTGCCAGCATTTAAGCGGCGGGAGCCGGGGCAAGAAAGCACAGGGAGGGCCGCCTGCAGCAAGTAAGGGGGGGCGGCATGCAGGGAAGCTCCCCACCCCACCTCACCCCTGCCCTACCTCCTCCCGGAGCACGCCATGGCCGCTTCACTTCTCTCACCTGATTGGTGCCACAAGCCTGGGAGGCAGGAGAAGTAAAGCAGCGACGGTGTGCTTGGAGTCCTCGTGCTCCTGTGTGGAATGGGTGAGCTGGGGCGGGCGCCGTGCCTCAGAGTGGAGGAGGGGTGCTGCCACGGGGTGGGTGCCTCAGGGCCGGGGCAGGGGCACAAGGTGGAAGTTTCACTTAGGGCATGAAACATCCTTGCGCCGGCCCTGACTAGCACTTTAAAGCCCTCAGACTTGCTGCGCTCAGGAGGGTGATTTTTCACACCCCTGACCCACCAAGTTAGAGCGCTATAAAATGTAAGCGTAGACAAGCCCTTAAAGTTACATTTCGTTGGTTTTCCTCATGCAGGTCTTGCATCCTTTTTGTTTCGCTCTTGTCCTTGCTCTTCTCTTTCCTCAGAGACCCTTTTGTCTAAATGTTTTACCATTTGTGCAATATTTTCACCACCTCTAATTCTTCTTTTATCGTCTTTATATCTTTCCTCTCATCTCTTTACTTTTCTTCCTTTTCAGTGTCCGGTGCCACTTTTTATATTTTCCCCATTTACTTTTGGTCCCCTTTTTTGCTTTTTTATGTCTTGTCTTGAGTTCTTTGCCTTTCCTCCCTTTTTTCCCCCTATCAGTGCTAGTCCTTTGCCACTCCCCTTTGGTCCTGTGATGTCCTTCTCCTCTTTCCCCTTCAGTTTCCTCCTCCTACCTGTTCTGACACCCTTCCCCCCTTACTATTTTGCTGTCTCTTATTCTAATCAATGGGCAGTGGAGCAGATCCAGCAGATTAGTACAGGCATGTGCACAGCAGAGCAATATTTTCATGGGAAAGTGGTGGGATGAAATAAGGAGGGTGAGACAGGACTCAAAACAAAAAGTTCATAATTAGTTAATATTGTAATGTACTTTGAATGTGAAAAGTCTGATGGAAGTGATAAGTATTATTATTTTGGGCTGTGCCTATTTGGAGAAGAAGTCCACTACTCTTGCCAATTCTAAGTACTACACAGAAGAAAACAGCATTGAAGTCAGACTAGTAGTGTCATTATATGCATGTGATCTGCATCTACAGGGGAGATGAAAGGGGAAAAACCTCTTTATTAGTAGGCTAGTTAAATTCTGCATGTACATTGCCCCTAAATTTCAGCATCAGTGGTGCCACTGATAGCTGGAGTTCAATGTTGAAAATGAAGTATATAAACTCCTTTTGGAAAATGAACAGCTTATGAATAGTACAATCAGTGCATTAAAATAGAGTAAATAAGCAATGATTTTTGAAAGGCACTGAAATAAAAGTATATACATTTACAATATATAAAGGAGGCTTAATTATCCCAATTGTCTAAGTTGAGTTTCCCTTGTTTTTTTCATAGTGTTTTTAGTTTTCCTTCTGTTGAGACTGAGGGATAAGTCAACTTTTGCAAAATAATTTCAGCTGTTTTCTGATAAATCCTTGTTTTCATCTGTGTAAAGCAATTCCTGCTGGTTACTAAATATGTTACAATCTTTTATTTTTTTGTTATTTTTATTTTATTGATCTTTCATTCTCTCTTTGCTGTAATAATGATCAGCAACTTTTCAAATCCTGATAATAATCTGAGCAAAACTGACTAGGTTGAAACAGTTGGTTATGTTTCAAATAAAAGTAAAACCTGAATATGTGCAGATGGTGATAACTGTTGTAGCTTTCTCATCCTTTACTCAATTTTGCATTTATTGTTAATGGCTGAAAGAGAAGAAATGAGTCCCTTAACTGTTTTAATATATGAGTTGTGATTTTAAGTTTTTAAGTGCAAAAGGGTTACAAAACCTCGCAAATAAAACAAAAATGTGTTGAAAGAGGCACATATCATTAAAGTATTTACTAAGGATGATGTATATATGTGTGTCTCATGTTGTCTCTCAACACACACACAAATATATATATATAATCCTCATTATTAAATAGTGTATGTGTATATCTGTATTCGTAAAGTGGTTAATGTTAAGGATCTTAATTGAATCCACAAAGCTAAGTTCAGAATTAAGGCTGAAATTCTGCTCTGAACTTGGATACCCATACAGTCCTGTTAACCCACTGCCTGCATCCCCCTGAAAAAGTTTGTAAAGAACTTACACAGTGGACTCCACAGAATTCTCAGTGTATCAATTCAGAAGAAATGACATCATACCAAATTATGCCATTATTATAGAACCCTACAGGATCTGCAAAGACTAGCAGGCTTTCATTGATTACGTACAATATTTCATTCCCTAACCAAACAGAGAGATAACTCAGTTGTGAGATTTCTGCAATATCTCATACTCATTAATTGTGTTACAGTGAATGCTGTGAAGATGCTTTTACGTATCAGTTTTCCAGCATAGTCATAACCTAATGTATAATTCTCTATTTCTCTGTACTACACATGCATGGATGTAATTACTGCACATTAAAATTGAATATTTTGGCATTTCACTTCCCAGCTTGCTAAAAAGTACTAATTTTAATGGACTTGTTTGCAAAATTTAATTTTAAAAAATAACACTTTTTTGGAATTATAATAAAGAGAATATCAAAATAGCCTTCTGCTTCTTTACAGTGACTCTAATAGCATCAAAATAGGCAAGAAGGTACCATGTGGTTATATACATATTTTTTAATTTTAATAAAACTATTGATGAAGCCATAACAAAAAGTGAGCCTGATTCTGACCTCAGTTGCACCTTACGTGGAATAGTGTTGATATCAGAAGGTATTAGTTTCTTCTTTAATAGTGGACCTTGTTAGTGTCTAAGCATGATCACATAGGATAAACCAGGTGTCACATTAATTTTCATAGACATCTTAGTTATTATTGATGATGTCAGAGAGTGAATAATTCCCATTAGCCACATTTTTGGAGCATTGAAAACAACTCTTCACTGTGTGCATGATGCAGTAGTTCCCCTTCCCAGTCTGAGATGACCATTACTAAATTAGGAGAACACAGGCCAGCATGGCCATGTGTTGAAATAGTTTACAGATAATTACATTCCTGGTAATTATAGCAATTCATTGCCAACAGTCATCATTCCTGTGCAGTGAAAGATTAAGGTCATTATAATGTAAAACACAAGGTTTGTATAGTTTAAAAAAGAAAAGAAAAGAAAAAAGCTGTTTTAGAGGTTATTTTTCATTTATAGAAGAAATTAGTTGCACTTTTGTGGCAGAACACTTTATTTGGCAATAATTCTCATTGGAGGCATTTTAATGAGCTAATATTTGTGTACATTATCATACAATACTAATAGGATGTATTATTTTAGTAGCACCCACTAATGCCACTGTAGCTTAAGATCTGTCATTATTTCTATTTATAAATCCTTGTTTTAGGTGGCTGATACTTGGCAATCTACATATTAGCCCAGCCTTTATTTTTTATGAAATGCAGAAGGAGAAAATGTGGAAAAAACATTTGTTCTTTCCAAAATGTAGAAGAAAAAGCATTTGACTGCTTTCAGTGCCTTTTAAGCAGGGTGGATTTAATTTAAATCAAATTGATTTAAATCATGATTTAAATCACTAGTCAGGAAGACTCGATTTAATCATGGATTTCTACATAAAAGTACATTCTTGTTGGTTGTTATAACCTTAATACATATTCTTCATAACTCAGAGATTGTTTAGTTATTTCATTTACCAAAGGTAATTGAAACAGATATTTATGAAGTCATTGGGAGGTGAACTGTCTCCAGCAGGTTAATCATTAATATTTGGAACATTTTCTTGCCACGCTGTATTAGGAGGAGAACATCATCAGACAGACATTTATATTGTTTTATTTAACTAAAACAGCAACGTTATGTATTCTGTTTTTTTGTCTTCAACAGCAAACATACAATATTTTAACAAAACAAGCATATGAATTTTTGAATTTAGTTAAATATTCAAGTTGTTAAAATTGTTTTTAACTAAAATAGTTGAATGAAATATTTAAAAAAAACAAACAAAAATTAAATCGACTGTCAGCCAGGTCAACATAAGAAACTTAAAATATTGGCTTCTGCAACTAACTCAGTTGTCTTCACTTTCATTTTCCTGTTTGTTCATAATCTGGACAAGAAAAACAGGCTTTCTTGCTTTTTCAGGTCCCAAACAGTTTCTCAATTTGGAATAAATTAGTCCAAAGGAAGAAAATATTCTTTCTGCACTGGAAGAAGAAGCTATTGCTGTTAAAAGTGAGATTATCACTTCAACAGTTTCTGAATCCAAGTGCTTGAGTGACTTCTACCAATTCACTGGTGTGACTTTCTTCAAAACATCATCAGCAAATATATATTTCTTGAATGGTTCACCCTTAGCACTGAAGTTTATTATAGCTGGCATTATGGAAGGATGATTGTTGGATGTCCATGTTATTGCCAACTCCTCTTCTTCAGCAGTTAAGGTTTGACCCTGGTACCGAGTATCGAGAATATCTGCAAGAACATGAGCTGGAGATAATGCTTGTCCCATTCATTTTTTGAATCCTTGTAATTTACCTCTGTCATTGCATATTCCTCTTTTTAAGATCTCACTCAGTTCCTTCCAAATCTCAACAGCGTCAGCAATAAAACAACTATTTCCCTGCATTTTGTTCAAGGCTAAAGAAATAGGCTTCAGAGTACTCAGCGTGTGTTCAACATTTCTCTTATGCCCAATGTTGGGAACTTTGGCTGTGACAGTGCCATCTATTTTTTTCATGATTTTGTTCACAAACCATCATCAGATTAGGCCAGTTCTTGATATAGTGCTCAAAACAGTCCATTACTGAGTTCCATCGCATGTCTTGTGGGAGAGTTAGCTTGGTTCCTCCCACTTTTTTCAGAGCAGCTGCTGCAAAGTGGTTGTTATGGAAGTATTTTGCAAATGCAACAACGTTAGCCTTTATTTCTGGAACACTGAAGTCTTTGGCTAGGAGGTGGATCAAATGAACACTGCAACCATATGTTATTAGCTTGAGAGACTCTTCCAAATTTCTTCTCATCTTGGATACATTTGCAGCATGGTCTGTGACCAAGCTGCGTACTAGACATTCATATTTTTTTCACAGTTTGTTACAGCTTTTACTGTTACTTCTTTAAGTATTCTGCTGTGTGTGCATTTCCTGATGTAGGAATTGTTTCTGTAACGAAGACATTCCCTTCTTCTGTTGTCACACAAGCACATACAACAGGATCATTGTGGACATTGATCCACCCATCAAGACTTAGGTTAACAATTTCACCCTCTAGACCTTTTGCACACTGCTCAATTTCTCTTTCATACACTTTATCCAGCAATTTGCTTGCGACATCTGCTCTGTTGGGTGGACTGTATCCTGGTCTTAATGACGGAACCATATTAATGAAGTTTGGGTTCTCACTCATATGGAAAGGAGAGTTGTTGCATAAAGAAACTGGGCAATTTTTTCATCAATTACCTCTATTTGTGATCTGCTGGTTCTTATCACAAACTTATCTATAGTTGTTTCTGGATGATGGAGATTTTTTTTCTTTTTGCTACAGGTCATATACTGTGACTATGTGACACACATGATGTGACTGAAACACTATCATTGGCAGATAACTCCAAAACTATAGAAAATAATGGTGATCTTGAGGTGGTAGTCTTCGATCCGTCTGTTGGGATGGTTCTCCTACACAAATGTCATGCAGTTATTTTTAATTATTACCATACTGGTCATTTCAGTTATTTACTCATTGCATTCACTGACACTCAGTACTACTTTAAAGGTGAAATTGTAAAAGGAAGATCTGTCTATTTCAGCTATTTATTTTTTTATCACAACTGCATCCAAAATGATAGTACCATAGGGTAACAACTATATTTTTTGCTCAAACATGAGAATTCAAGAATAGACTAGAAGGAAGACAGGCAGTCCTTAAGAAAGAAGTTGAAATAAAAAAGTTTACCAACCTGAAGATCTTGCATGTTCAGACATGTTCCTTTCATCATCTTCAATGCAGCTTCCTCCTGAGAAGGAACACTTCTCATGATGCTCTTTCATTCGGGCAACCAGGCCTTGGATTTCTTTGTTGCACTGTTTGCATTTTGTACAAATGCCTGTCTTACCAACAGGTAGGGACATTTTATTAAAATATTCCCAAACTGGGTCTCTTTTATGGCCTGCTGCCATTATAGGTTTTTCCTTCTAGTCGGAGAATGATATGGTAGGTATATCTCAAATCAATGAAGGCTACACTCAGAAGGACCTCAAGACTTCTGGAATATGCTGCTCAAACAGTTTCACTTTTGTTTTGCTGCCTGTCCCTCCCTCTCACATTTATCTTTTAGAGAAAGGTAAGGGATTGACTCTGTGTATACAAATGTGCAGAGGGACAATAGGGTTGAGGTCTGTTATTTCTCACCTTTATTTATTTATTTATTTAAAACCATTTTTGCTGTTAACAAGTATGTTATCTCTGGGGAGACAGCTCCACACTTTGAGAACTGCAAAACTAAGCATCTCTGATGGTATCTTCCAGACTGAGCACTGAGTCTCATTGAGTAGGAGAAAAATTAACCTAAATAATCTATACAGAAGCCCTTGGAATCCTATAAGATTGAGTCCCTAATCCATGAACTATTGGAACTCATTCATAAAACTTTTCTTAAACATTACATATATATATTGTCTCATAGTGTAGAATTAGAATATATAGTTACTATACCATGATGAGATATCTTTGAGCTATAATGTAGCATAATTAAAACTATCTTTAGATAGGCTTTTTCCTTCAAAAAGCATTTTATAAAAAAAAAATCAGTTTTTTTTAAAATAATTGATTTTTATCCACCCTGCTTTCAAGTGTCTCTTTTCCCTCTAGTATTTATATAATTAATTCTGAGCAGAAATTTAGTGAGCCTGGGATCTAGAAGGAAAACTGTTACTTTTGGTGCATTTTAGAAACTAGAATGACATACTTATTACGTTTGGGAAGCATTTGGTGAGCTGCATTCTCACACTCCAAATTTTTCTTCCCCCAAAACTTCATAAGAAGTTTTAGAATGCAGACTCATTCATGGCAGTTGAATAATCCACATGATTTAAATGTCCCTGGGTTCTTATTCATGTGATTGACTGTAATGACTCCAAAGGAGTCTTAATGGTCTGCTGGCTCAAAAATATGCTTCATTTCAGTATTATATTTAATACGTATTGTCAGAAATAGGCTTAACCTTTTCATGATTGATTTTAGCTGTTGCCCTCATTCTCTGTTTCTCATCTGTTTATATTCTGTTCACATATTGTAAAAATACATGTATAATAGTTTGGAAAGATGGATATTATTTTAAATGTATGAGCACAGAAAGCAGAGTACAAAGCTTTTAATAAAGACAGTCAAAAGATTTTGGAAGTTCTTAAATCAGCCTTTTGATGGTTGTAGTCTTAGTAATAGACCATTATACCAAACGTAACATGACAAAATAGCATGGCAAATACAAACTGTAAAAAAATATATACATACTAGAAGAGAAGAAGAGGAATTAATTGTAAAACAGATTAAAATAGTGTTCTTTGTTAGTGTATGCTGTATATTAAACACACTGGGTCAAATTCTCAAATGTGGGTACCTAATTTTGTAATTTGTGCATATACTTTCCTCCAGATACCTTGCTTTTGTTGATGCAGATTGGATTGCTCAGATAGTCACTAGCTGCACCCACAGTTATCCAGACTCTACATGTATATGAGCTGCTCACAAATTTTGTGTGCCTAGTAAAGGTTCATGCATTTTAAAATTGAACCCCAGGTATCTCAAAATTGTGCATGGAAAGCTGCAAATCTGTTGGGGGAAGTTTTATCTTGCTATCAATAAGTTTTTGAACTAAAATTATGTGATGTCACCTGAGTACTGCACAGCTGCCTTATGTGGGTGCAAGTTTTCTTTTACATTTTACCATTAAGCAAAGTCTTGACCCTGCAAAAATCTCCTCCTAGATAGACTTGATGTCCTTACAGAACTCTTCACAAGATCAGGACCTAAAATATGGCTGTTTTTGTTCTCTGCTTTTGACGTAGAAAACCACTGGAAATGGTAATATCGTACCTCTTGATAAAAAGGTACAAGAATTTGTTTTTACTTGTGCTCACTGTACTTCTGGGTATGACCTAATATACTCTTAAATCTCTTGTTTAGTGGTGTTCCAGTTTACAACACTTGGAATTTTCATAGAAAGTGTTTTAAATTATATCTTATTTATTTATGAATTGTGTCCTTCCATATGGCTCAGAGCACATATGCAAAATATGGTGTAAACACACAAACTCATACAGTGCCATGCCTTTCAGTTGTGGACATAAAAAAAACTTTCATTACAATCAGTTCCTTCCACTCTTCTTAGACAAACATCTGGGAAAAGAGAGGGGCTTTGCACTGAGCCCAGAAGGCGAGTGAACTTGTTGCTCATGCTTTCTCATCCATATTGCAAAAGGAAATGAAGTCAAGCTACAGAGTTTTAAACATTTCCATGTTTGAGATCCTGTTTGTTTTCAAAGAAATGGTGACTAACTCATTTGCAATATGTGTCTTTTTGTTTTTGTTGAAATTTAAGAGATTTCTCTACATTTTGCCTGGACTTCTGAGGATGCCAGTGGAGCTACTAACCTGCTTAAAGTTAGGTATAGGTTTAAGTGTTTTGCTGAATCAGGGCCTTCATTATCTATCCTCAAGGCCTTCTTTATAAGCCGCCATTTTTCTGATTAAAGATGAGATTTGGCTTCCCCTAATTACCTGGAGATGTCTCTACTGAGAGATGTGAAATGTTCTTTTATCCCATAGCACAGATAAAACCATTGAGTAGGACTAGGAGGGGCATATCTTTTTCTTCTATCTTGTTGATGTCTCCCTCATCATAGTTGCTCTACCCGTGTATTTCCACTCCTGGACTTCCCAGAAAGCTTAATATGAACAATTTTCAGTACAGCTTAGTGTACAGTAGAAACTCAGAGTTACGAACTGACCAGTCAACCACACACCTCATTTGGAATCGGAGGTACAAAATAAGGCAGTAGCAGAGACCAAAAGAAAAAGGGGGGGGGCGGGGAATACAGCGCAGCACAGTGTTAAATATAAAGTAATAAAAAATAAATATAAAGGGAAAGAAGCATTTTTCTTCTGCATATTAAAGTTTCAAAGCTGTATTAAGTCAAAAGTTCAGTTGTAAACTTTTGAAAGAACAACCATAACATTTTGTTCAGTTACAAACATTTCAGAGTTGTGAACAACCTCCATTACCGAGCTGTTCGTAACTCTGAGGTTCTACTGTAAATAATTTGCAGCTAATATTTATTAACAGATTTAGCCTTTTTTGCTCATGGAATGTCTATGAAATCACATTTTCCTTGAACATGTTAGTTATTCTAACTAACTTGACAATTTTGTTCCATTTTTATTAAACTTTACGGACTGATTACAAACAGTGTTTGATACTCAGCTATTGAAAAATCAAGCTTTTTTGGTTAGTTGTACTTGGTTATGTAAGTCACATGCCATTGTTTCTGTTTCCTAATTGGATGAGTATAACTGCCTTATATAATTAAAAGGAAGACATCAGGAAGCTGCTTGGGCTTTGACTCTCAGTGAGTCAAATGTGAATTTTAGAATGTTTGAATTCTCTTCCTTTCTGGACCAGAGAAATTTTGCACAGGGCATAATTCCTAGGAAAATTAGGCTTCTAGGTTCAGAGTTCCATATAAAATATACCACTTCCAGTACAAATACTCAAATTTATGAGCTTAACATTCATTTCGTGCAAGAATTCATGCATCTAAAACTTGAATGTTCACAGACAGCAAAAAGCAGTGAATTTGGCTGAAGTGAATTTGTCTTTAAATGTGAACAAATACAGCAAGTGTATTTTGCCGTAATTGCTCAAGTATTTATTATACCATACTCTTGTTGTAATACAGAATGTTCTCTTACTTGATGGTATCTATTATAAAGTTGCTCAGCGAATTATAACATTTAATCTGCTTCTAAAGCAAAATTTATTCCTCACCCATTGATCAATGGTGGGGGAGAACCAATGGATCATGACAAAATGCATTTCCGTATCAAGTGTGCTGCTTCTAGCTTTATGTCAACAGTGACCATCATCAAATTATTAAAATAAATCAAGAATCTTCCTGACTTTTTAGTATAGTATATATATATGCTGTGTTTCATTGTATCTTTTAATACAATAATACCTTGCATTTCCTTAGAGGCTTCAATTGGGATCACAAAGCATATATCTATATAAGGTACTTACATGGCCTGCATTAGTATCTGAGTGTCTTACAATCATTTAACATACTTTTCCTCACAACACCCTTGAAAATAGGGAATTACTATTATCCTAGTTTTACAGAAGGGGAACTGAAGCACAGAGAGATTAAGGGTAGACTACACTGGAATGTCAGCCCAGGGTTAGTAGAACTCAGGTTAGCAGACCTTGGCTTCAGCATCTACACTCATTTGTAACCTCGGGTTAGGAATTGTTGAATTCCTAGGAATTGTTGAATTGCTAGACTGGAGGTCTAGCATCTACACTGCATTATGTGAGCCTGAGTCCAGACAGCCATATTCCAGACATCCTAGCACCCTCCCAAAATGTGGTTGCTCTAGCCTTTTGTTTGTGGTACAGTGTAGGAAAATTTGACTGTCCACCTAACTTGCCTGTCCACATGACAAAGAAAGTCAGCCCATGGTATTGTGGGATACTTTTGACAGACTTCCAGAACATAAGTCCAGTCTGGCTGTGTCATGGAGTCACCGAGGTGATGCTCTAGAACTACTCCATACAAAGCCAGGCAGGACTCTGGGGGAGCCTCCTCTTTCTGAGCAAACTGTCACCAGGGCAAGAAGTTTACACAGCTTCGACCTTCTTGGGTCTGACCTTGGAGCATTCAGCATCCCCTTCCACACCATGCACTTCCCACAGCAAGTCCGCCCAGGTGGGGCTCGTGGGGAAGCCAGAGGGCCCTGCACCCCAGCTCCGCAGTCAGCAGTGACTCTCAGTGAGCCAATAAAGCAGTAGGTTTATTAGTCGACAGGAACACAGAACTTGTTAGCACAGAAATCAGTGACTTTCAGCCAAGTGCATCTTGGGGAGTCCTGGGACAGATGCCCTGGACTCTCTCTCTTCCAGTCCCTCCAAGCAGATGCCCAGCTTCCAGTGACCTGACCTCAGACACCCCTGTTGCTCCTTGTCTTTAGCTTGCTTCCTGGGCAAAGAGTCACCTGGTCATCACCTGGTTGTATCGCCCTCCTGGGTCTCAGGTTATGAAGGGCACCATCCATAGCATATGTGCAGGCAGCTGGAGCAGCCTCCTCTGTCCCAGAGGTCTCAGCCAAAGTCACACACCCCTGTTCCCACCACCGAGGTATTGGTGCAGCACACAGGGAAACTGAGGCACACAGAGTATTCATGCAAAACAGTAAGACTCACATAGGCTCACATAAAACATAACAAGGGAAACTCCCCACTTCACAGGTTGCATCTGCACTGCAAAGCAAAAGGTCTTGAATCCTAGGTCCCGGCTTGACTCAGGCTCAAGCCCTCCACCCCATGGGGTTCTGATACCCTGGGTCCAAGCCCTGGGTAAATGCAATTTCTGTGTAGATGGAAGAAGAGTTAGGTTTGAGCCTGAGTTCGAACCCTGGGCTTGTACTGGTGTAGACATACCCTAAGTGACTTACCCATAGTCACATAGGAAGCCTGTTGTAGAGCAGGGGATTGAATCCAGGTCTCTCAAGTCTGAGGCAAGTGACCTAATGGCTGGATCATGCTTTCTCTCCTATTTTGTTCCACACATTAATGAATTAAGCTACAGAATGCCCCTGTGGAGTAGGTAATGGTTATGAATTCAGCTTTACAACTGGAGACACTGAGGCACAGAGTGATAGAATGATTTGCCCAAAGTCACACAGTGAGTCTGTTGCAAATCTAGGAATAGAAGCCAGATGCCTTGGCTCCCAGTCCTGTCATCATCCTTTCCCTTCAGTAGAATGTACTATACAATAAAATGTACACGGAATAGCATAATAGTTGTCAAACCTGGCTTGTGGGGAGGGAAATGGTCAGTACTTATGCTACAGTGATAATATAATAAAACATATTTGTCTTTTATTTATTGAGTTTGGTAATTTTGGCTATAAGGATTGAAGATAGACTGTTGTATTTTTAGGGATTATAATTTATTTTTGTCCAAAGTATCTAAAGGACTGGATGGGCACTTATATTACTGTAGTAGAAATTGAAATAAATAATACATGATAAAATGTATTAAATAGTTTAAATATTAAAATTGCCAGGTGTAATGGAGTTTGGTGTTGGGAATGGGAATGAGTCTGAAAAGAACCAGAAATATCTAAGTGCATATGAATGGATTGGGGCTGGAATAGAAGGGAGATTTAAGGGGAAGAGTCATGACATACCAAATAAGGGGAAGCTAAGGGAGGGAAGGATAGATATATTTTAATAATCCTGTACTGTATAAAATCATATACTTCTCCCAAGTAATGGCTTGTGTCTTACAAATACATAGAACAGAAATATATATGTTGGGATTTTGGTGATGTGAATGTCTTGTGATTTTATGTAACTCCTTCCTCAGTTGATCTTGCAGCCTACAGTAAGTTAGAGGCACATATTCCTTTTTTAAATCATCAGAGGGTTAAAAATCATCCTAAGTAGTTGGTCAGGCTATTAGACTTCCATTTAGTTTCCTCTACAGTTTGTTAGGGACATAGAGAGGGCTGAAAACAAGCGTTTTGTTTTTTTTTTCCTTCCAGGGTGTCTTTCATATCTTTCACTTGTTTTCAATCAGTTATAGCCTGTGAGCATCCTGTATAGGAATTTGTTTGAAGTATGTTTTTTAAAAGGGAGGTTGTATAATACCACTGACCTAGATGGCGTGTAGGCTGTAAGTCTTTTCGTTTGTTTGTCTTGTCCAAAGCATTGAGACAGGAAGCATTCTTAGAATTATTTTTGGATTTTTAAAAAGTCAACCTTGATTTCCTCACGTAACAGTAATCCTTGGTCAGCCCTAAAAGAAATAGTAGTTACTTGGATTGCTCTTTGTATAGTGTACTATGCGTATATTTTTAGGGGAAAGGGGGCGGTTTGTCATTTGAGTAGTTATTGTATTACTTTATTTCAGTCCTGTCACATTTCAGCTGATATGGTATCAATCATCTTTCTCATCCTGGGTCTAAATCAAACACAGTATATGGTTTGGCATTGTAATCCAGTGGAGTGATTAAAGCTCCACATCACTTGCTTGCCCTGTAATCAAATATCATCTTCCCTGGAAGCTGCACCTTGACACTGTGTGAAGAAATGTGTGTTCCAATGACCACAAGAGTTATGCCAGTTTGAGTTTTAATTGCTGCTAGCGCCAGAGAGGTAAAAGGTAGGAATCAGACAAAAAGCAGTCCGCTGGCCTTCCAGGTTGGTAGGTAAATAACCTATTCTCATAAAAAATAATAATAAAAAAGTTTGTATAGATACCTTACAAGATACCTTACAGCATGATAGCCAGGAATGGGGGAGACTTCTTTGTTCCCTAATTGACGTGTGATGGTGCAGAAAGGATTCAGATTCAGAATCCTTCTCTGTATTTGTTACTTCACTTTTACTGCGGAGAAAGGATGGCCTAGAACGGGAGTGGGCAAACTTTTTGGCCTGAGGGCCACATCGGGTTTCAGAGGGCCAGTTAGGGGAGGCTGTGCCTCCACAAACAGCCAGGTATGGCCCAGCCCCCACCTCCTATCCGACCCCCCACTTCTTGCCCCCTGACGCCCGTCCCGGGGACTCCTGCCCCATCCAACCCCCTGTTCACTAATGGCCCCCCAGCACCCCTGCCCCATTCACCATCCCACTCTCTGTCCCCTAGCTGCCCCTGGAACCCCTGCCCCTGACTGCCCCCCATTGTCCCATCCAACCCCTCCTCTCCTTCCTGACTGGTCTTCCAGGACTCCTGCCCCCATTCAACCCCCCTGTTCCCCACCCTCTGACCACTCTGACCCCTATTCACACCACCGCCCCCTGACCACCACCCTGAAATCCCCAGCCCTCTATCCAACCCCCCTTCTCCCTGCCCCCTTATGGTGCTGCCTGGAGCACTGGTGGCTGGTGGCCATGCTGAAGCCAGCCACACCACCACACAGCATAGAGCACCGGGTCAGGCCGCGACTCTGCAGCTGTGCTGCCCCAGGAGCTCACAGCCTGTCCACCCAGAGCGTTGCGCCAGTGGCTCAGTGAGCTGAAGCTATGGGGCAGGGGGAACAGCAGAGGAGGGGCCGGAGGCTAGCCTCCTGGGCCAGGAACTCAGGGGCCAGGCAGGAGGATCCCGCGGGCTGGATGTGGCCTCCGGTGGGCTGTAGTTTGCCCACCTCTGGCCTGGAAGGTTGAAGCACAGAACGGGGAGCTCTAAATTCTATTCTTGGCTTTTGCTTCTTAATTTCCTTTGTAACATTGGGCAAATGTGATCCCAGCATGCCGCCTGAGTCAGTGAACCATGTGAAGGTGTACTGTGGGGACTGAACTACATTTTATGCAGAGGCAGTATAGCTGCAGCTGCTTTAACTGATGTGTTCCACCCCTTCAATCCCTTGATGGATCTGTTGTGCTCTGTAACTTTCTTCCCCCAAATCCATCTCTTGCACTGTAGCACTGTGAGCCTTCTCAGACATGTACTCTGATGTTCACAGAGTGTAAACCATAGGTAGGCAACCTATGGTACATGTGCCAAAGGCGGCAGGCGAGCTGATTTTCAGCGGCACTCACACTGCCCGGATCCTGGCCACCAGTCCAGGGGGGTCTGCATTTTAATTTAATTTTAAATGAAGCTTCTTAAACATTTTAAAACCTTATTTATTTTACATACAACAATAGTTTAGTTATATATTATAGACTTATAGAAAGAGACCTTCTAAAAACATTAAAATGTATTACTGGCACACGAAACCTTAAATTTGGGGGGAGGGATAGCTCAGTGGGTGAGCATTGGACTGCTAAACCCAGGGTTCTGAGTTCAGTCCTTGAGGGGATCACTTAGGGATCTGGGGCAAAAACTGGTCCTGCAAGTGAAGGCAGGAGGCTGGACTTGATGACCTTTCAAGGTCCCTTCCAGTTCTAGAGATTGGTATATTATTATTATTATAAATTAGAGTGAATAAATGAAGACTCGGCACCACTTCTGAAAGGTTACCGACTCCTGCTGTAGACTAACTGGATTAGGTACTTCTTTCCTCTCTATCCCATGTAGCAGAACCACACCAGGCTCTCAGAGGGAGGAGCAGAGTTTGCTTTTTGTGCTTCAGTTTCTGCCTTTTTAAAATGAGAATAATAGTTAACTACCTGTGAAGCTAAATGCATGGCAAAATTGATGGGTTGAAAGAGCTGTACGAGTCCAGAGCATTGCTTTTTGCTCAAAAAGATGACAAGTGGTTAGGGGGTGCAGGAAAACATTACTTGATTGTAGCCCCAAACTCCATTATTTTAATAGTTAATTCAAATTGTTCTATAGTGCAATCAGTTATTTCCAAATCATGAATTAACCAATGTTTGATTGCATCTCCTAGCAGCATTGCACACTACAGTGTGTCAACTCCCCTTCTCCCAATCATCTGAAAGCCTATTTATTTGAAGATTTTTTAATATTCTTGAATAAACTGGGGTTACACCATATTTGACTGAGTGACAAAAAGTGACCACTAGCCCACAGAGTCTGCCATGAAAAGCATTGCTTTTGGAGAGTATTTTTGTGTACCGAGTTTTAATTTCCCATAATACTTTGAGTGCATCTATGAAATGTTTATGAAAACCTGATTATGGACATAGCAATGTGAACGCTGGGTTGTTCATCTGCAGGTTAAAAAATAAAATAGTTCAGCATTCATGGAATAAAGAAAGAACTGGAAAACTGAGCGAGATTGGACAAAGGTATGGTAGCATTGATTATTATATTTACACATACAGTAGTTCGTTGGGAAAATACAAGTAAGTGACAAAATGAAGAGTGCCTAACCCAGTGGTTTTCAACCTGTAGTTCACGGACCCTGAAGGGTCCCACAGACTATGTCTAAGATTTCCAAAGGAATCTGCACCTCCATTTGAAATTTTTTTAGGGGTCCGCACATGAAAAAAGGTTGAAAACGCCGGGCGTAAACAATTAAACCACCACCAGCACAAATAACTTATTTAACAACACTTGCTAATCCATTCAGTGTCTTGGCTAAGAAGGAGAGAAGAGGAGGTGAGTAGGGGAAAGGAATTGCAAAAAAGGAAAGTCAAAGGGTTTTTTTTGGTTTGTTTTTGGTCAGATGCCTGCCTATTCCACTGGGAAGGCTTCTGTTCTCGTCTGGGAATATTACAACTGGCCCTATTGGCCTGCTGAATGCTCCAAAGTAGGGCATAAAAGTAAACTAGCTTTGAGTTACAGGTAAGAAGAATTTGGCAGCTTAATTAAGTTATGTTTGTTGTTAATGCTAAGCGATTGAGTGTGGGGAAAAGGTAAAGAGAAAATATGTAAAGCTCAAGATGCCCTTACAAGGATGTCCTTGGTATCTTGTAAACTAGTACAGTGCAAATGGCTTTTTTCCAGATTATTGAATTTATTACCATCTTGGCTTTGTTAAGACTATGGGAGTGGACTGGGTGGTTTGTTGCATCCCTGACTCTTTCCAAACTACTGGCAAAGATTTAACAGCCATCCAGCTGAGTGCCCCCAAGGGTTTGAGCTGAAATTCTGACTTTCATATTAAATTAGGCACGGTTACAAGACAAGAATTATTTGAAGTTTTTATGAAGCATGTGACTGACAGAACAAGCAGCTGGGATTCAAAACATTCTCATGTATGTTTTCTTTGTTGGGTCCAAAATGTAGCCAGGCTACAGAAAGTTTTATTTGTGGAATGAGTTGAAGGGGCTCTGCCAAGATATTGTTCCACTTTATTTTTTTTTTTAAAGGCAGCCTCTTATTTTCTTCATAATTATTTGCAGCTCTCTCTCTCACACACACACCCCTACCTACCGCTGATGTGCTGTATACCTGGGTCATTTTTTGTGTGGACTTGCTGGCTATTGAATTTTAAAATGCTATGGCCAATTTCTTCCTTTGTGGCATTGGGGGTGGCCCTCTCATATTATATGAGCAAAAATGGAGTTGCCATTTTTGTTGTCTTGGTCTGTTCACTTTGTATATCATGAAAATTGTGTTACTGTGTTGTGGAGTCTTTCCTGCCAACAAAGGGAGGTTCCACGGGGTTTTGTGCATCACTGTGTTAATGAAACCCTGGGGCGAAACGGTACTTCTGCTGTACATTGGGCACAACATTAGATTAAATTTGGAAATGATCCATTATCTTACTACTGCTCTTTTTTTATTATTTATTTATTTATTTTTATTTTTATTTAGCACCAAAAATATGCTACCCATTAGAGGTGGGTAGATGAGACAGTGGTCGACATTAGATAACACGAGGTTGTTAGAAAATACAGTGGTAAAAATGCCGACAGCCACTAGTACAGAATTTACATTAGTGCTACGGCCACCAGAGGGGCTCCACCAGTGTTAGCCAGAGTCAGTAACTTTGGGGATTGAAAGCTGATATGTACACAACCCATTTACTCTCAGCCTCCTCGTTGTGCTGCACCAGTGTTAGCAGTAGTGGGTAATTCTGGGGAATGAGACCTAACTTTTAACCCTATCCATTGCACGGCACTGCTCATCAAGTTCAGTTGTCTTGTCCTTGCATTCAAGCCTGTACATCACACATCCCCTGCCTGCATTTCTGACTTGGTCTCCTTCCATATTTCCCTCTCTCCTTCCCTTACCTTCTCTGCCCTGTTTCAATACCCTGTGTGTGTCCTTCTCTCAGAAAGGGGTCATGGGAGAGTGGAAAAAATCCAGTATTGATTGGGAGGTGCTAAGATTTAAAAATTTTATTAAAGCTAATACTAAAAGTATATAATACACAGGTTAAGGAAAGAGTGTCTGTGCATCTGGGTAAAGTGCTTAGATTATCCACAAATACAAAGTTTGGTTTAAAAGTAAAAAGATACATATACTACATAATTTGCAATAATTCAAATTTAGGTGAATAAATTTAACAATACTATTTAGATATTAGCATTCAAGTATTCAGGTACATCACTCACAAAAAGTTACGCAGAAAATTGGATGTGGAAAGGACAAATATATCAATGAGTGAAGACTGTCCCTCAGTAACTAAGAATTTAGGATAGGTTGCCCGTTAGAAAATACAATCCATTAGGGAAGTATTTCAGTTACTTTCCAACTGCAGTGCTGAAGGCCATGTAATTAACATACAGTTAAGCTATGTCCCTTGCCTGATTCATCTCTCTTCCAAGCACGCAATTCTACTGTCTTGTATCTCAGAAGAGACGGAGGAGTAAAGAGATTGGTTGGTTTGTTTGTTTGTTGTATAGGACCATCAGGATGTGGATGTGTCTTTCTCAGCTGAATAACTATGTGCTGTTATTGGTGTAACCCATGTTGTCGTCCTTCTTTTCCCTCCATCTGACCTTATTCCTATCTGGTTTTGACCCACAATTGTCATGTAACATCAGATCTAGAAAGTTTCCATCCATCAGTAGCAACCCTAGTCGCTAGTCAGTCAGGTCAGATGCCAAAGGGTCTGTCAAATTATCTTTTGCTGAGGATAGGTGGCCTTAAAATTGGACCTCTTCTAAGTGAAATAAAAGATGGGGAAAGGCATAAACTGTGATGGATCTTTCAGAATGGCTTGTGTAGTGCAGAGGACCCCATTGGAGAAAGAGCTGCTCTCTTGAATGTAATCTGTCTCCATTCTAAATATTTTCAGAGTATGCTAGCAGTTCTGATAACAGGACTGAATGGCTGAAAGGAATGATATTACAAAAGCATTTCATCTCTTGGTTTGAAAACAGCCAAGACTGGTAATGGCCAAAAGTAATTGCATCTGATAGCTGTTCATCTGTGTGAAATAAGTCACTTGTCTTCATCCAGTTCTTAATAAACAGGAGACCATGTTACAAAAAGTCACAGTCATAGATGGTATTAATTGGAATCCTTGTTGGCTGTTTCAGCAAAGGCCAACAATGGGATAGATAAGAAGATACCTAAATGTGGACCCCCTGTTTCAGGGTTAGGTTGTGTGGTGGTACCTGGTATGTAATTTTATCTAGGTCTTTTTGTGAGCATTACATTCACTCCCATTGAAAAGAAAAAAGTTATAATAATTTCTCTGCTTTTTTTAACTTAGTTTTTACTCTTCTTCTGGAACTAGAAATCTGCATTTCAAACTGGAAGGAAAGGTACACTTTAATTGCCAAAAGGCATGATGGTTGAGCACAAAGCACAGAAACCACTTCAATTTGAGTGGTGAACAGGAGAGTTGTTATCTCAAAAGTGAATCCAATGAAGAGCCATTAACATTGCAGCTGATAGACAGAAGGGGTTGTTTCACTTGGAGCAAGTGTTGAAATAATGATTTTTAAATCTAATTAAAATGTACACAAGAAAGAGAGGGAACCTAACTGATAATGAAAGTTTACAATCAACCTGAGAGGTAGCTAAGAGCTGGTAAGAGCAGCCAACTATTACCTCAGAAAGGATGGAGGACAGGCCAGAAGAGTTTAAATAGAAAAAATCACAGTGTGCTTGCTCTCTCACTCTCCCCTCCCCCCTAGCATCCAGGAGATATAGGGGTTTAGATGAGAATTGAGCTGTAAGTTTTAAGAAGTAAAGTGCCTATCCTTTGTAGCAAAGGTCTCGATCCTTCAGAGTCCTGAGTACTGTCCTCTCCCACTGACTTCACTTGGAGTTGGAAGAATTCAGCACTTTTGAGGAACACTCAGCATTTACAGGGAAGAGCACCATTTCCTACTTGCATTACTAAAACCTATTAGCTAGTTTTCCATAATAAGATTTCTGTATAATGCCCTTTTGTTTGCATGTCTCATCTATCACGTTTGGTCTTGTTCATAAATACTGTATCTGTAATCCTCTTTTACTGCACTGTTTGAAGGTGGTTCACTCAGGGCTCCTTTTGTAGACACATTACCCAGCCATGTTCCTTATAGTCAGATCTATTTGCTCCTCAAATGGAAGAAGCAGGAGCGCATTTGAATCTCTGACTGAGCAGCCACTGAAAATACAAAACCTTTTAAGTCACAGCAAGCCCAAGATTTTTCACCACTGGCACCACCATTAAAGTTTTCTGGCTGCATTATAAGGCAACTGGTATGGGATTTGGGTGCCTTGGGGAAAGAGTGCTATGACAGTGTCAAAATCCAATTAACAAGTGCACATTTTGAAGGAATTAGTGTAATTAAGTCAAAAATCATGCTCCATTTAACAGTGGGTTTGATTTAAATCAAATTGATTTAAATCACTAGTCAGGAAGACTCGATTTAATCATGGATTCCTATATAAAAGTACATTATTTTTAGTTGTTACAACCTCAATACATATTCTTCACAACTCAGAGATAGATGTAGATTTCATTTTTAGAAGGTACACGCTATACATTTTTAAAGTGATTTGTTTTGAAAACTTTTCAGATTAGTTTTACAGCTATATCAGAAAATGAATGGTAATTGAAGCAGATAGTTTACCTCCCAGTGACTTCATAAATAGCTCCAATTCAACAGGTTAATCATTAATATTTGAAGGATAGTACCATAGAGCAGTGGTTCTCAAAGCCGGTCCGCCGCTTGTTCAGGGAAAGCCCCGGCGGGCCGGGCCGGTTTGTTTATCTGCCATGTCCACAGGTTTGGCTGATCACGCTTCTACTGGCTGTGGTTTGCCGCTCCAGGGCAATGGGGGCTGTGGGAAGGGCAGCGAGCACATCCCTCAGCCTGCGCCGCTTCCTGGAGCCCCCATTGTCCTGGAGCGGCAAACCGCAGCCAGTGGGAGTCGCGATCAGCCGAACCTGCGGATGTGGGAGAACTACTGCCATAGAGTAACAACTATATTTTTTGCTCAAACATGAGAATTCAAGAATAGTCCATAAGGAAGACAGGCAGTTCTTAAGAAAGAAGTATGAAATAAAAAAGTTTACCAGTCTGAAGATCCCGCATGTTCAGACATGTTCCTTTCATCATCTTCAATTCATCTTCCTTCTGAGAAGGAACAGTTCTCATGATGTTGTTTCATCCAGGCTACCAGGCCTTGGATTTCTTTGTGGCACTGTTTGCATTTTGCACGCATGCCTGTCTTATCCACAGGTGGAGGAACTTCATTAAAATATTCCCAAACTGGGTCTCTTTTACAGGTTTTCCCTTCTAGTGAGAGAATGGTATGGTAGATCTCAAACCAATGAAGGCTACACTCAGAAAGACCCCGACTGCTCAGACAGTTTCACTTTTGTTTCTAGTGCCTGTCCCTCCCTTCTCACATTTATCTCCAGACTTCTACTCCTTGTCCAGATCTGTTCCACCCACAACAGTCTTCTATTCACTGAACTTTTTGAAACTTTTCGCTTTTAGAGAGAGGTAAGGGATTAACTCTGTGTACACAAATGTGCAGAGGGACAATAGGATTGTCTGTTATTTCTCACCTCTATATATTATTTATTTTAAAATGTTTTTGCTGTTAACAAGCATGTTATCTCTGGCGACATGAATCCACAGTTTGAGAACTGCAAAACTAAGCATCTCTGATGGTATTTTCTAGGCTGAGCACTGAGTCCCATTGGGTAGATAGAAAGATTAACCTAAATTATATATAGAAGCCCTTGGAACCCCATAAGATTGAGTCCCAAATCCATGAACTATTGGAACTCATTTACAAAGCTTTTCTTAAACATTACATGAATATATTGTCTCATACTGTAGCATTAGAATTTATAGTTCCTGTTCCATGATGCGAGATCTTTGAGCTATAATGTATCTTAATTAAAACTATCTTTAGATAGGTTTTTTCCCACATAAAGCATTTTATCAAAAAAATCTGATTTAAATAAAAAAAAATCCATTCAAAAAAAAATTTTTTTAATTGTTTGCCTGAGTTGCTCCAGGACTAACTAACTTACAACATAACATACAGCAAAAAGCAGACTTAATAAACTGGGAATTCCCATTATTAATATAATTAAATGGGAAAGACATTGAAAACAAACTGCACAGCCTGATTGTGACTAGACAGTTTCAGTTGCCCTGCGTTTATGTAACAGACATTCAGTTCTGAGATCACTGAGCAGTTAGAAGACTCATGACTGTAAACAACAGTGCTTTTTAGTGTGATCATACCACTATGGAAGCTTCTAGAAGGAGTTGGTTACCATTTAAGAATGAAGCAAAGAAATGAAGTAACTATGTGAAATAATGCAACATGAGACTTACTTTCTGATGTGATAAATTTCAAAAGGACTTTATTTTATATGGAGATGATTGGGACCTCCCATTATATTGTCACTAGTAGTTTTAAAAATCTTTTCCTTCATCAGACATTAAATTTGGAAGTAGTCTGCTAAATTAGCGCAGTGGAATGTGTTCCAAGTTACTGAACTTGTCTTATGCCCTAAATGAATTAACAAACCAATAGTTTTTGGGAACTAAAGAGGTGCTTCAGGGCCAAAATGAACTGTGTTCAGTGAATCATAGGAATTGTGTTCTTCATTGACCATTTAAAGTAGAACTATTAAGAAAATTCCTTCTTGGAATCTATAGAGAAGCAGACATGCCTGCCTCCTTAAGTCTGGAGCAGACAGCACTGACATTTCAGCCTAGAGAACAGTTTGTGTTTACAATCCTTGTCTATTGTATGAATGCCAGTGACAGTCAGATTGACTCCAAGAAGCTGGAGATTGCAGAGTCTCTCTTGGTGCCACATGCAAGTACATTTTTGTATTCATATTGTTGTGAAATTCAGCTTGCTGTGCCAAAGGGATTTAGCTGAAATCAATCTACTCTACTATGTGCTTTTTGATTCTACAATTTCCACCTCTTCAGATGAATGTAGTATCATTTTTCTCAGGTTTTAGTGAGCTAGTTGACTGCTAATGGCACAAATAAAACAGAATTTAAACAATATTTAGACATAAATATTATATTTCAGATTTTGCAGCTTGTTTAAACTAGTTATAGTATGGTTGCATATAAAGAAGATTAGAGTTCCAGGACTTTTAAAAAAAGATTGATTTTGACCATTGAAAAAGTGACTATCCTCTTTTGGTGAAGAGAAGCTGTTACAAAGTTGTCATGTTTTAGTAAATAAACATTTACCCTTAATGTTTAGCTGACTTTTCTCTGAATAATCCATTATGCATTATTAAAAACTCCCCAGTATGCTGTAAGTATATCAGAATGCTGATACAGTCACATAGATCAATATTTTATAAACTCATTTTCCATATTAATGCATATAGGTAGATAAATAGAAGGAAATGTGTGATATTGGTGCAAAATCTCAGAAAACAACACTGTAGAACAACAGTTGTATATCAGCGTTAAGGTAAATGTGTTTTGAAGAATTAATCTGGCTTCTGTAAATAGTTCTGAATTTTTTTAAATAGAATTGGTATTTTGTATTGAGAAGGGGCCAATCCTAAAATCCGTACTCATGTGACATTGATGTCAGAGAGACTGCTTAAACGGGCCTTCATATTAGACTCAGCTACAAACCTTTTTAGCCAACCCTATGCAAACTTCAGTGTTTCCAGCTGCTGGTAGTGTCACAAGCTTTTTACCTTTTTTTTTTTCCCTGTTAAAACCACATTTGGCTTGCCAGCATCATAAATTCTGTAATATATCAGAGTTTATTAGTTACATGTTTGAAATGTTTTTGAAATGTCTTTGAATATTTTTTCTTTTATTTTTTTCCTGGCCACTTGTATACTGAGCCTTTGAAAGTCATTGACGTAATTTTCAATTAACTGAAGGAATGTATGCCATCCAAACTACCACACCCAATCTGTTTAAGAGGACAATATTTTTTGTGTCTACATGCCTTTCAATATTTAGGGGAGGAAGATTTGGGATTGAAGTCAGTTTATAGAGGAAAAAAATACAAGTCTGAGGCTTTATTGTTTGAGAAGTCAGAATGTTTATGCTAAAGCAGAATGCTAAAGGATCTATGGAAAACCTGCTAGGTAAGGAAAAGTATGAGCTTCTTAAAAGAAATAGCATTATTGTTGCTAATTATTTGAATTATGGGAGCTCCTAAGAGCTCCAGTCAAGAATCATGCCTCCATTGTGCCAAGTGCCGTACAGAGAAGTAATAGAGAAGAGTCCCTTCCCCATAGACTGTACAGTCTAGTGTAGCCCTCAAACTTAAGAGAAGCTTTCTTATTTTTGAAATTGCTGATGGGTTTCTTAATTGTGGAGTGAAAATTTATATAGATTGCATTTTTATGCAATAAAAATTCCAAATGAAAATGCTATATTTTAAGGCCAGTATTTTAAGAAAAAGAATATTTGTGATCTAAACATTGAAATTGTAACAGTTCTTTTAACTTGTTGAAATAAAAAAAAATAATAAAAAGGAGCAGCTTTGGTGCTGTTTTTTTTTATTCTGTCAAGTGTTACCATTTAAAAATATTTTCAGAGGATTATATTTTGATGGCTGCTAAAATGTGGCATAAAGAGAGAAATGGATAGGGTTTGTGTTCCTTTATTATTGGCTGGTATTGCCTACCCTGCTTGAGTCCCTGTCTGCTGTCTCTCCAGCACATTTTCCTCCAGAGTAACAAACCCGGGGTAAGAACACACACACACCTAGGGCTTGGGGCAGTGAAGCATGCCTTCAGTCCTAAACTTCCAAGAGGAACAATTTTGCCCATAATAAATTTACTTGCATGTTCCAGCAGAGGACTTGCCCGTAATGAGATGATTTCCTTTCCAGCCTTCTTGCCACACTACTCACAGGTGGTTATACACAAACTTCATATGACACTGAGGACATAGTGCAGACAGAGCTTTCTTTGGAGCTTGATCTTTGTTTCTCAGAAAGAATGCTAGGGGCTATTGCCACATCAAAATGAGCTGTTCTTTGAAGAGACAAGCATCACCCCACACTCAAGCTTTGAGGGCCAAATCATCAGGTACACTGGAACAGCACTTGGCCCTCCTATGAGCAGGGCATAGGTTCCTTTCTGCTATCTTTCCATCCTGTTGATCCTGAAGTCATTTGGTGCCAAACCAGTAGGGCCCTCTGGATCAGGGCTTCTCTACCTTGTGCTGGTGGTGGTAGTCCCCAAGAGACCATTCCTACAACCCAGGATCGCCAGAGGGCAGGGGTCCAGGAGCGTGTAGCACCGAGGAAATGGCCTGATCCTGAAGTCTTTACTCAGATTTTTATCCTTTACTGAGGATCTGGACCAAATATATCACTGTTTTCAATTCCCTCCTCTCTCTTTCCTGTAACTTTGGCCTTGTCTATACTACGGGGGTACGTCGACCTAAGTTATGCAACTACAACTACGTGACTAATGTAGTTGGAGTCGATGTAGCTTAGGTTGACTTATTGCGGTGTCTACACTGCACTGCATCGATGGAGCTCTCCCATTGATTTACCTTACACTTTTCGTTCTAGTGGAGTACTGGAGTTGAGGGGAGAGCGATCTGCGGTCGACTTTAATGGGTCTTCACTACACCCACTAAATCGACCTGCAGTGCATCAATCGCAGCAGCGTCCCAGTAAGCATAGACATGCCCTTACAAAACGGAACCTTTCCTATGCTCTATGGTTGTATTCAGAGTAAAATGACTATTACATACCATATTAGCAATCATATGGATTATGGATCAACAATAAGTGTTCAGAGAATAGGCCATTACCAGGCACTGTTACACTGAGGATTAATAGTAATGTAGTTACATTTTGATGGGTCAGTTGATCTGATTTGAACTCCTTAATACTAAATGTCAATACATTTTTTTCTTTTTTTTTATGGAAAAAAATTACCTTAAGAAAAGAGAGAGGGAAATTAAATTATAAAACTTGATGTAAAATAATATTAGTGGACTCACTCATGACCTTCAAAGCTAAGAAATTCAGAGTTCAGGTTGGAAACTCAGTCCTTTGCTTTTCCTGTTTGTTATTGCAGGAGTCTCCATATAATAAAGTGCATGTGGCGGACGCTGTCACATTCTTTGTGTGTTGCAATCCATAAAAACAGTGCAGTTAGGGTAAGGACGGAGTTTCAGCCCTAACTGATGCTCCTTACTCTTGTCAGACATGTAAATTTTAAGGGCCATATTTTAGAACATAGGCATTATAGATGTCTCCATAAAGTTGGATTGATGGACACTAAGATCCCAATCCTGCAATGAGCTCTTCATGGACTCATCTTTGTGTGCACGGCAAACCCCACAGACTTCAGTTGGGTCTGTTCCCACGGCGCTTACTGCAGGATCAGGTCCTAACTGTGTAACCAATCTAAAAGTTTGCTGAGTGCCATCAGCTCCTAGTGAAGTTAGTGGGAAATGCACAGTGGTTAACAGATTTTGTGTCACATATATCACATATAGCTATTAGCTCATGTAAATGCAAGTTTTGCAAGCAAGTGGGTGCATGTTCATTTGTCTGGAGATGCAGCCACGGAACTTATGTTTGCATATTTTAAATTTCTTTGTGGCTTGTGTTTGCTTGCTTTGGAGTTAAATGTGAGGACTTCAGTGGGCTAGGTCTGAAAATGCAGTAATGTTATGCCATCTGTATTGTTTGAGCACTGAGCCAGGGACTTTTTGTTTCATCTGTGATTCACGTTTTGCTGCAATGATTCAGTGCTCTCTAAATCATTGAAATGTACTGCTTTATATAAGCCAGCATATAGTACTTCATGCAACAAATAGCTGCCTGTGCTGTCAGGATATCATGGCAATATGGTAGCATTAATTTATTTAACTCAAAGTAAAAATTTTCAGAATAATCATTTTCAATTTTAAAAATATTACTTAACTATGTGCTTCATAACAAACTCTAGGCTGACTTAAAATAATGCACCTCGTACATTTCTGTGAGGTTGCACAGAGTTTGAATGTAGAACTTGGCCATCTACATGTATTGATAAGGTACACTTGTCATTTTGATCATTTTGCTTATTATATCAATTTATGGAGCCCATGGTATTGTATCTTGGCACAGTCAAGACAAATAATTTTCTAAATTACAAGGCCATATAGCTGTCCTACACAACAGTAAGGTAAGTGTACATTTTAAAAAAAAGTAATATACTATTTTTTTCTTAGGGAGATTTGTTCAGCAAGTGAATAGCATAAAACAGGAATGTGACTGAAAGTCAGTCCCCGCTGGTTCATTATTTGTGCCCTGCATAGTATAATGGCTGAATGTTACATAGATGAATTATGGATTTAATGTCATTACATCACACTGAAAAGTCAAAGGAAAGGGACAGTTACTAACACAAAGGGAACAAAAGTCAGGTCTGAAGTAGTGTGTGTGAGACGTGACCTTATCTGAACTGATTGCGGATGCCTTTATGGAAAAAGATACTGACAATCAAAGCATAGTGGGAGATCTGGGTTCAAATTGGGCTTGGAGAAGAGTAAAATAACTTTGCCTCAGGGATAGTGGGTGTTCATCCACATCACAGAACTTTCGCTTAGTTTGGCAGTATCTGTTCAGGAGAGGCTGGAACAGCATGAGGGTGATGTTAACATGGCAGGCCCAGAAGTGCTCTGGCAGAGCTGTTTGATTATGCTCACTTTTTGCGGTTCTTACAGGCATTTTCAGTTCCTCACTTTCATAAAGGCAATCCTGTGCAGGTCAGACCACGAGCAGAAGAGGGAAAAAGATAAAAGACCAAGTCACCCCGTAAAACACACTCCAAAGTAAAATGAATTCTGGTATCTGGCTGGCTAACAAATACAAGATCAAACATCTGTGTGCCAGATATACAAGATTCTGTGTGCACTACTGCTGAGTTGTCTGCACAAGATGCTATTTTCTTTATTTAAGGCAGATTTAGTAGGGGATCTATTGGGGGGAGAGTCAATATTAAATTTCAGGCTCAATATTTTTCTTTTTTCACAGTGCTCTTTTTTCTACTTCCTTTCTTTTAGAGGCTTTACCCTACTCATTATTCACTATGGTGTGGTTCTGAACTCTATGCCCTGGAGTTTGTTTAATTAGATAGCCAGGACAGCCCAGTGGAGAGCACATCATCACAATTAAATAGCTTTCCCGGCAGTCTTGCCGAGGCTCCCCTGGGGTTTACAGTCTTCATTGTAAACTGCAATGTTTATAAGCTCTGCAGGGGCAACTGTGGAGCTTCCAAGCTGTGTTCCTGTCTCTGCAGAGCTAAGCCCCGTGGTGACTCCTGAGCCTCAGCAAAGCAGGCAGCTGCCTCCATGGCCCTTTTTCTCTAGCAGCCCTCCTCTTCTATGTCTGAATGAGCAATGGCTGCTCCCTGGGTCTTGAGCAAGTGTGTGAGAGGTTGGGGAAGGCAGAGAGATGGAGCTTAAAATTTCTTCAGAATCTCCAGTCCCCATGGAATTCTAAATTTCAGTGAGCTTCACTAAAACCATGCCCTACGAACCCCCTTACCTCAGGATAAGTGTCAACAGTTTTTACCTTGAAATTCTTTAGTTAGTAAAATGATTCCTTAGTATACACCCCAAATGTAACTGTCCTCTCTCTACTTACCAGTTTTTGCCTTTTACTTAATTATTCCACCCATGTCCCTTCCCAATCACCCAATAATACCAGTTGCCCCCCATTGGTTTGCTTCTCTTACATCAGTCTTCACAAGGAGCCATCCTGAACTCATCCATAAGTCCTTACTACTGCCTCCTTCAAACTCCTTCTCAGATATTCATTTTTTATAATCAGCCCCACAGGAAATTAGCCTATTGTGAAACAACAGTAAAAATAGCTAGGCCAAGGGCCAGTTAGGGATAGTGTGTATTTATAAAGGGGAGGGAGTTGACTGTATGTTAAATCTCTCTCCCCATTCCCAATTGGGACTCTTAATTTGTGGATTGTCTTTTTAGGGGCAGGGATTTATTTCTTTGTCCATAGACAGTGCCTAGCATATTCTGAGTGCTTCCATGATTCAAACAATATATAAATAATAATTTATATAAAAATGTGTATATGCGAGGAGGGGTTGATATCATTAAATGCAGGGCTGTCCTTACCCATATTCAAAGTACGCAGCTGTGTAGGGCACCAGGAAATTTGGGGCACCACATTTCCTGGTGCCCTGCGCAGCTGTGTGCTGCTCCAGCCCCTGCCCTGCCTCTTCCCCAGGGCCCCCTCACCTGCTCCGCCGCAGCCCCACCTCCACTCCACCCCTTCCCCAAAGCCCCCATGCTGCTCCACCCCCACCCCACCTCTTCTCGCCCCTGCTCTACCCCAAGCCCGCCTCTTCCCACCCCTGAGGACTGCAGCAGGGCTGGGCCTGCACTCAATGGCAGCGGGAAGTGCAGCAACCTGGCCCCAGCTGTGCTGCCAGTGGCTGCTGGTGGGCGGTTCTCCCCTTCCTCCCAAGCCAGCTCCCAGCCCCCGCAGGGGAGCTGTCTAGGGCCCCAGAATAGCTAGGAATGGCTCTGATTTGATGCAGGAGAAGTGAAGCCCAGTGCTTGCGTTGGGGCCTGTGAATAATTGTTAATGTTCAGAAGTTGGCAGTGTCCAAATAAGGTGTTTGTGAGTTTGATGGTGTCTTGTCTACATTATGGTGAGGACTTAACCAAACATTCACTACTTGATGATGTCATTCCCTCTGTGCGGGAGCTACTATTATCTAGAGCTGAGTGGGAAATGGCTTTCCTGTCCTGTGAGAATTTTTGAGATATTGAAAAGTCAAAATCTCAAAACTTAAATGAGCCAACAAGCTGGAAAAATTTTCAGATCAGGTTCATCACAGCGTTTTGTTTCAGCGATTTTGAAATGTTTTATTTCAATTTCGACCTTTTAAACATTTCCTCCCCTTTTTAGTATATGTTAACTAAAATTTCTGAAATAAGTTATTTCAAATAAAAAAAAAACTAACCTTTTTCTTTCTAACATGTCAGAGTGGAATGTTTCAAAATTGTCCAGTTGGGAGGGAAGAGGGTTCAATTTTTTTTTCCAAATCAGGAGATTTGTTGAAACTAACCTGTGAACAGTTTCAATTTTCATTAATTGGCATTTTCCAGTGAAACTGTTTTTTTGTTAGAAAATTCCAACCAGCTCTTCTTTTACCCCCCAGTACAGATGTGAAAACTGAAGTTCAGAGAGGTGAATGACAAAGTTTTTAAATTTGGACGTCTAAAATTAGGCACCAAAATCCATATCTAGCTACTTATATAAAATTTCCAAAGGTGCTCAGCACTGCACACCTTGCATTGAAGCTAACAGGCACAGTGAGTGCTCAGCATCTCTGGATTAACATGCCTAGAAAACTGGCTTCACTTGTGCAATTTGAGTAAGATTACAGAAAAAAATCAGAGGAGAGAGCTAGGATTAGTTTCTTACTCTTAACCTGTTAGGTACTGCTGCCTCTTATGCTATGCATGCTGCTCACCAGAGGAGTTGGCTCAACTGCAGGCATCTGGCTGGTAGGAGTTCACTATGTTGCCATCAGCAGTAGTTTAGGTGGCACTGCCCTCTACAACTTTAAACTAAACTGATTTCTTTACAGAAAGTAAGGGACCTATGGCTATAGGATTTCTGGACCCCAGAGTTCAGGCCTGCATCACTGTTAGGGAGCTGGAAATAACTTGTGATCTTTAGAAAAAAACAGTGGAAAGCTTTCAACCCTAATGATTCACATCATTTTATGGTCTCAAGGTTTTTTTTACAAAGAAAAGAAATAGCAATTTTTCTTTTCCAATGAAAGTTTAGATTCTCCTTTACATTGCTTGGTCTCTCAATTGAGGGGTGGGATCTTAGCTGAGAGCTTTGGGCCATCTCTGCTGAAAGATCATGTTTCCCTCTTACACATGAGATGTTTGGGAGGAAATGAGTTGCCTGTTGGGAGCAGATTTTTTTTTCCTTAGGACCTGTTTCTAACATTTATGACATTGTGAAATTGTGTGCGTGCTCTCTCTCTCACGCACTCGCTCTCACTCTCTCTTTTGTTGTCTCCGATGTAATTTCTTTGTGGACAGGACACTGAATGTTTCATAGATAAAAAATAAAGATTTTATGAAGATTCTCAGTTGGAAAAATATTTTTGTTGTTTTATTTAAAGGACAATGGTGCATTAGTGCTAACATTCCAAACTTCACTTCTTAAAAATCAAACTATACTAACTAAATGGCATAAATGTTATGCCACTGGTATGAATTGTTTAAAATAAGCCTATGGGTAGTAGATATCCTGTGGTGTTTCTTTTACTTTCAGAGGGAATTAAAACCATTTGGATTCTATTTCTGTCTTTGTTAATTTGTAGACTTGTGTTTGCCTTTCATTTACTCTGAAGTTACTAGCCTCTTTCTCTGGCTTTTACTGTTGTGTACAACAGCATCCCTTTTCATCCCTTGAGGGAAAAGAATACTAAACATGGGGAATAAGGGTTTAGTATCCCTATAACTTTTGCTATGGATTGGCATAATGATGATTACAATGGAAATACTTTGCACATACTATTATAATTACTATTATGAAACACTTTTCAGCTTCAAAAGGATGTACAAACATCAACTAATTAATCCTTTACCTGCCATTGCCAAGATTTTCATTAGCTAAATAGTGCTGTCATTTGAAACCTCAGGTTCGTTAACCGACTTTCCTGTTTTCTGTGATTTTTTTTTTCTTCTCACAAGCTGTTGACTACTACTTGCCTATTTATTTTCCAGGTTCCATATTTTTTTGCAGAGAGCAGCGTGTTCTTTGTATACTACTAGAATCCTTTGATGTATCTTTGTAACGGGCTTACCACTCTCAAGCTTTGTGTCATGCTGACCTTTCTATAGACTTGATGCCCTTACCTTAGGACACTTCTACACATGGAGCTTTCCTGCCTACATCATTGACACTCTTGCATGGATCTGAGAAGTCACCATAGTGCAGGTTGCTTCCTGGGCTTACATTGCAGTGTAGACATACCCTGAGACTCGTTGCTGCAGGTTTTTTTTTTTTAATTGCAGTGCAGACTTAGCCATAGAGGTCATGTCTGTGCTGCACATTAAGCCCAAGTCTGTGGGACCTGGGCTTGTAGACTCAGTGTTTCCAAGTCCACACTTGAGTGTTCACGCTTCCTTCTAAACCGGGGTTTACAGTTGCTGAACCCAGGCCACTCAACCTTGCTAACGCATCCATACTGCATTATGCGCACCTTTTGACTCAGGTCTACCACTTCACCTGCATCCACATTGCAAAGTGACAGGGTTTGAACTCAGATCTCAGCTCTGACCTCTACTTGAGACCTAGGACCAGTGCTTGGTGATCTAAGTCAGATGGATTTGTGTGTGGAGGGAAGATGGCTTGGACTCAAACCTGAGTCAGATCCTGAGGTTAGCGTGCAATTCAGACATACCCAGAGTGTTTGTCTGTAATTGAAGAGAGGGAATCCGTTGATCCCAGATGGAGAAAACTTTGCTTATTGAAGGGTTAGTAACTTTGTACTCCTACCATCACTGCATGATGTTTCAAAAACTGATGATCAAGACAATCCCCTGATGACAGACTTGTTTTTTTACACCTTTACTTAGAAGAAGGTAATATGAGAAAGTAAGAGCAGTAGATGCTAATGTGTCTGTGAAAGTTTCACAAATGGTGATCAGATTCTGCTCAGGGCTTTAGCTGAAGGGGAGCTCTGTGACTCAGTGTTACAGTACATAGAGCGTGAGAGGGCAGAAGGGAAAAGACCCTCAGTTCTTCCCAGCAGTTAGCATTGAGCTGCTGTTTACGAATAAAGTTATAGCAGGAGTAAGATAGGTGCCCTGTCTTGAGTTGTCTATCAAGCATGGTATTCCATAATTAATAGGTTAGTCGATTCAGTTCTTTAAATTTAGGATATATTGAATCAGATACTCTGGACCTCTTTGAAAGAATTGAGAGTAAGATTCACTCTGCCCCATGTTGTCAGTTTTTTAAACTGAAAATAGTCTACAAAGTGGGATTCTGAAAGAATTTAGAAGTATGATATTTGTTTGGGTGTAATGTAGAGCCAGGATTGCTTTTCAGACTGTCTTGTACTTCTATTTAAAACACAGGTGGAAATGGCAACCAGTTGATTTGGGTACAATACTTGTCTCATAGTCTGGTAATTTGCAGTCTTCAGTTATATGTGCTGTGTGCGCATCATTAGTTAAGATTGATTATTCTTAGTAATGAAAAGGAACCTATTCATTTAACTTTATGTAAACATAACAGAAAATTTTATTTTTAATTTATTTTTGCTTCATCTGATCTGCAGCTGTTATGGTTATAATGCAGTGATAAGTGTAGCATGATTTACTTAATTAAATCAGGCCAACCTATATCTAGTTTTCTGTTTGGGAAAACCTTATAAGGCAAGGCTTTTAATACATTTTTTTACTGTATTTTAGCAGTCATCTGTTCCACTGTGTGATCTAATATATGGAGAGGGACAAAGTATGATATCTTTAGAGACTATGAACAAACTAGAAATTTTTTAATGGCAGCTCATCACTGCAAGAATCTAAATGTCTGTGTCTACCAGAGGATCATTTTCAGGCCTAAGTATATATGCAATGTCTCTTCTGCTCCATTGATAACAAGTTTAGCTCAGCCAGCATGCACCATTCAAGGGCAGAGGAATCTGCATTGTCTTAACTCACTTACATTAATAAATTAAATTTTAGGGTTTGTTTAATGTACCAATATTCTGCCATCTCTGACATCATAGTAGAAGAGAAAATATAATCTTTCTACTATCCATCCGTCCATCCCTCCAGTTATCTATCTAATGTGTTCATCAAATTAATTAAAATCTGTACCCAAACATTTTTGTTTTGTTTCACATACTTTAGGGGCAGATCTTCAGCTGGTGTTGCAGCTATAACAGTTTATACCAGCAGAGGATCTGCCTTCAATGAATTTCAGTGTTTACAATTTTTTAGAAATTGTACCAGAGTTTAGAAGGTTCAATGGCTCAAAGGATTTTTTTAAATTCTTTTATTTATCTTTTTATTCTAGTGACTTACCAAAAAAAAAAAAAAAAAAGAGGGGAGGTGTCATGGTATAAATCCCCACTTTGAACCTTAGATTCCAAAAGATGGGGTACTAGCATGAACCCCCCTAAGCTTACATACCAGCTTAGATCTTGTAGTGCTGCCACCAACCAGGACTTGCAGTGCCTGGTACACTCTGGTCCCCCCAAAACCTTCCCAGGGGACCCAAAGACCCAGACCCCCTGGATCTTAACACAAGGAAAGTAAACGCTTTCCCCCACCGTTGTCTCCCCCAGACTTCCCCTCCCTGGGGTTACCCTGGAAGATCACTGTGATTCAAACTCGTTGAATCTCAAAACAGAGAGGAATGTTACCTTCCCCCCTCCTCTTTCGCCCTCACCAAGAGGCCATACAGATTCAAGCTCCGTGAATCTAAAACAAAGAGGAAATTCACCTTTCCCCGCTCCCCCTCCTCTCTCCTGGAGAGAGAGACAGATAAACACAGAGAGCAGATTTTTCCTCCCCACTGCTCTCCTTTCTCCCACCAATTCCCTGGTGAGTGCAGACTCCCTCCCCTGGGGTCTTACACAAGATAATCAAAAAATCAATTAGATTCTAAAAAAAGAAAAGCTTTTAATAAAAGAAAGAAAAACATAAAAGTTGTCTCTGTAATTAAGATGGTAAATTGTTACAGG